>NW_026057576.1:54479220-54584996 GCF_023721935.1 Panthera uncia
ATTTTCCCCATTGTGAATTTACAAAAATAAATATATATATATATATATTACAAAAAAAAAATATATATATATATATTACAACACTCCAGTAATCAAAAGTCTGGTTCATGGCATAAAACCAGACATATAAATCAATGGAACTGGATAGAGAACCCAAATAGTCACAAATATATAGTCAGCTGAAGCCTTACAAGAGTGTCAAGAATTCACAATGGGGAAAATGTAGTTTCTAATAAATAGTGTTGGATGAACTGAATATTCACATCAAAAAAATTGAAACTGGACCCTTATTATACTACATATTTTAAAAATGAATTCAAAATGGATAGAAGACTAAAAAGTAATACCTTAAACAATACAACTCTTAGAAGAAACGTGGCTTCTAGACACCAGATTTGGCAATGATTTCTTGGCTATACCACAAAAAGCATAGTTAAGAAAAGTAAAAATAGACAAATGAGACTATATCAAACTAAAAAGCTTCTGCACAGCAAAGGAAACAATCAACAAGATGAAAAGGCAACTTACAGCATGGGAGAAAATATTTGCAGGCCATATATCTGATAAGGAGTTAATATCCAAAATAAATTGAATCCCATCCAAATCAGTAAAAAAAATAAAATAAATAAATAAAAATAAGGAAAAAAGAACGATTAAAAAATGGGCAAAGGATCTGAACAGACATTTCACCAAAGAAATCTTCCAAATGGCCATCAGATTTTGAAACAGTGCTCAGTATCACTGGTCATCGGGGAAATGTAAATCAAAACCACATGAGCTATTACTTCACACCTATTAAAATGACTGTTATCAAAGAGAGAGAGAAGTGTTGACAAGGATGTGGAGAAAGGGAAATCTTTGTGCACTGTTCATGGGAAATTAAATTGGTGGAGCCACTATTGAAAACAGTATGGAGATTCCTCAAAAATTTTTAGATAGAATTACCATTCGATCCAGTAATCCCACTTCTGTGTACCAAAATGATCCTGAGGAATTCACTTCACACTATAGAATCAGACTCTGAATTTGAAATGCCAAATCTACATGTTAACCCTCCTATGACTCTTGAAGACTTAATCAAAAACATTTGAAAACAAGGATGAAAACTTGGAATATGCAAAAGAAAGAATGAAAAGAAGAAAGGGAATCCTGATGGCATTCCAACATTTAATTTTAATTCATTTTAATGCATTTCTGGCATCTGGATACTTTTTAAAATGTCTATTTTTGAGAGAGAGAGAGAGAGAGAGAGCGAGCCGGGGGGCAGAGAGAGAGAGAGAGAGAGAGAGAGAGAGAAGGATACAGAGAATCCCAAGCAGGCTCCACACTGTTAGCACCGACCCTGATGTGGGGCTCAAACTCATGAACCATGAGATCATGACCTGAACTGAGATCAAGAGTTGGACACTTAACAGACTGAGCCACTCAGGCACCCTGAGCATCTGGATATTTTGTAGAGCTGAGTTTTACAAACAAGAACTTGCAACTAATAAAAAACACTATAATTTCTCTTTAAACTAAATTTTCTACCATAATTTACTTTCTTCCTTTTCATTCAATCTATATTTAATCCATTTTGGATGTCTTGCCGTACTGCAAAAATGCCATTCACTTTTATACATCCATACCTTTGTTCTTGTTAGAAGGCTATTCATTCAACTTGAAAATTTCTTTTTACCAATGCCCATTTCAATGTCACTTTACTTTTGAGTATCTCCTGAATCCTCTGGAACATAAACAGTAGGCCCATTTTGTATTCTCTTATGTTTTTCTGTTGCCTTTAGTTCTCCAACAGAGTATCTTCTCAGGGTTTCTAATAGTTTCTATAACTTCTTCTATAAGAAGACGGGATGTTTCTTTCCAGCTCTCTTTTTTTTTTAATGTAAAATATTAATGCATACTTCTATTTTGAGAGGGAGTGAGAGAGGAGAGGTAGAGAGAGAGGAAGAGAGAGAATCCTAAGCAGGCTCTGCGCGGTCAGTGTGGTGCCTAACTCAGGGCTTGAACCCATGATCCATGGAAATCATGATCTGGGCCAAAATGAAGAGTTGGACACTTAACCAACTGAGCCACCCAGGTGCCCCTCCCCTCTTTTCTTTGTGAACCCTCACCAGAACTTCCCTTAATGTCCATATTACCTGCATGCCCTTCAAAACTCCACCAGCCTCTACTCCATCCTAAAGCCACTTCCATATTTTTAGGCATTTGTTATAGCAGTACCTGGCTCTTGGTACCAAAATCTGTGTTGGTCTGTGAGGGCTGCCATAGCAAAACATAGACAAAAGCATAGACAAAAGTAGGTGAAGCAGCTTACATCATTAAAATGTATTTTCTCACAGTTCTGGAGATTAAACATCCAAGACCAGGGGTGCCAGCACTATTAGTTCTGGTGGGAGTTCTCTTCCTGGCTTGCAGACAACCACCTTCTTCCTGTGTCCTCACTTGGCCCTTCCTCAGAGTGTGTGCAGAGAGAGAAAGAGAGGATCTCTTTTTTTTCCTATAGGCCAAACGATCCTGTTGGATGAAGACCCTGCTTTTGTGACTTCATTTAACTTTACCTCTTAGAAGACCTCTAAATACAATCATGTTGGGGTTCAGGTGGGCATAATTCAGTCCACAGCATAATAAATAGGTCTCTCATGGCATATTAAATTTTTTAATATAATTAGTTAGCCTTGTACCTATCCTAGATTATGTGCTAAGAATTCTAGTTATCCCAGTTAATCCTTACAACTTATTTTCTTTGTGGTGGTCCTCAATTGAGGATCACTTAAATTATCCCATTCTATGAGTCATGCATTATTAACTTCATTTGGCAGCTTTAGATATTGAGATTTAGAAAGATTAAATAATTTTTCCATAGTCACATAAAAGGTATATAACAAAGCAACATATCAATCCAAATATCTGACACCAAAGTCCACCTCTTAAAAACTTGATCATACTGGAAAACAGAATGAATGATACAGCCACAGGGTACATATGAATACGTTTTATCTTTGACCACATTCAAATCAATGAGTCATATTTGCAAAGAATATCAATAAAGATAAATGATTGAAATAGTGTTAAAATGAATTCCTTTAAATGCCTGTGGAAAACCAAAGAATCTAATTTTGCAAATTAGAAGATTCAACAAAGATGGAGATATCTTTGCAGCATGTCAGGGATAATTCCACGTATGGATCCACCAAATACTCTATAAAGTAGTTTTCACATGTTGCATGGTTATATGAAAAAAGGAAAGATGAAATTGTTTTGCTCCAGAGCCAAACACGTAATTTTATATTATTATCTACACATTCTCATTAATCTTCTCTGATTTAACCAAAGTTGAATGAAATATTAGCATGACAAAATGTATCACTACATAAATTACCACCTTGTTAATGAAGTATGCAAACAACTACGAGAAAATGTTTTATGACATTACTCACTTTACTCGTCAGGTAGCAAACATGTGGTCCACCCAGTTAGTTACAGTTAGAAGAAAAAAAGATAAGAAGTCACCAAGTTGAGTTTTGGTAACAGATTATGGTTTCATACCTAGTAATATAGTGCCAGTGGCATTTTGTGACTCATCAAGTAGGAGATTTAAAAAAGGAAAACTTCTTTCTCAAAGGCTGATGGTATATGTTTGTGTGTGTGTGTGTGTGTGTGTGTGTGTGTGTGTGCATGCACACATGCATGAGTTTATTTTACTTTAACTTGTAAGATGAAGAAAAGTAATGCTTAAAAACAGTATGGATAAAAAAAAGATGAGAATGATCACAGATCTGAGAATGTGTTAAAAGGAAAGCAGTGTGGGGGCACCTGGATAGCTCAGTCAGTTAGACATCTGACTCTTGATCTCAGCTCAGGTCTTGATCTCAGGGTTGTGAGTTCAAGCCGTGTGTTGGGCTCCACGGTGGGCGTGAAACCAACTTAAAAAAAATAGAAAGGAAAAGAAGAGAAAAGAGAAAAGAAAAGAATTGTGGTTTAGAGGCAGGAGATGGTTGAGAGGCAAGACCAACCATTACAGATTGTAAAAACCTTATTGTTAGTCTAAACTTTCACTTTTATAAGATACTGGGATTTTCATACCTTCTGTAACTGTCTCAAAAGAGTGTCTTGAGACATGAATTAAAACAAGTAATGAGAACATTTTAAAGCATATAAACCATAATAGAAGTGTAGGTAATGCAATTATTGTTTAACCAAAATAATATGGTTAAGATCATGGACCCCAGGTTAACTGAGTTACTTTAACTCAGTTAGTAAATTTAGTAAATTAAAAAATTAAAAAATAATTTTTATCAGTATTAATTTATGTTAGATAAATGAAGAGAAGATCTTCAAAGATATCTTGAATTAGATATTATCCCACTTATTGCTGCGTAAACAGTCACCCCAAAATTCGATGGTTTAAAGAAACAACATATGTTTTATCCATGAATATGCAAGTTGGGAAGAAGCAAGCAGGGGTGGTTCCTCATTGCCTTATTCTGCAAGAGGCGAATTGCCTCAAAGGCTGGGACTAGAATCAGCGGACAGCATGGTTAGGGAGTTGATGCTGATTGTCAGTCGAAAGGCAGAAGATGCTAAAATGAAGATAATGACTTGTAGACAACATTAAATCCAAGGCATTGTTCTCTCCCCTTGATTTGGGTGGTAACAATATGAAGCCTAGGTGATTAATCTAAAACCTTTAGCTAAGAACTCAGAAAGAACTAAGGCAGTACTGCATAGACTATTTCAAGTAGGAAAAAAAAGGCCCTTTAAGAAACTTAAGCCTCTCTGTTAAATCATAGGTCATCCAAATTGTAAGGACATTGCCCTACAGTAGCTTGACAGGGACTTAAGCAAGAGGTGGCTCATTTCAAGAAAATCTATGGATGCGGTTTTCCTCTAATTTTATACAATTGGAGGTGGGAGGGCTGAGTCAGAAAACTATGTCCTAAGGAGCAAACAAGTCCAAGGAATATTTTTGTGAGTAAAGATTCACAGGCACACTGCCACACTCATCCATTTATATACTGTCTTTGCCTGCATTTGCACAACCACTGAAGAGTTGAGTAGTTGTGATGGAGAACCACATGGCTGAAAAATGAAAAACATTTACTTTTTGGCCCTTTACAGAAAATAGTTTGCTAACCCCTAGTATAGAGCATTCATTAATTTGTAAGCAACCTAAGTAGCTCTCAAAGGAATTGTATCAGCTTGAACTTAAAGGAGCAGGAACAGCACCAAGTGGACAGAGGCTTTTGGACCCTCCTACTCTGTGGACAATAAGACTGAAGAAACTACCTAACTACAGGCAAGGGGTGCTTTATGTAAAGGAAAGGTTTAACCAGAAGTTGAAGAAAAGACTCATAGGGTTAAGCCAAGAACTGTAAAAAACGTCTTTCCCAAGTGTAATTTCCAGTGAAGCTATCCTATAATTAAATAAAGGACAACACATGCCTGACTGGATTTCATAATTGCTATGGCTTAGTTATTTTCTCGCCTTGCCACTTGGGAGTATCTAGAGCACTTATCTTATATCTATTTCCCCGGTATATGGTGTGTATGTGTGTGTGTGTGTGTGTGTGTGTGTGTGTGTACTCATATATAAAGCAGTAGTTAAATCAGGTGATACTGATTTGAAATCAGACTACTTTAGTTCAAATCTCTACACTTTCTTTTATAATTTGTGTGGCCCCTGGCCCCTCAGTTTCCCTTTTATAAAGCAATGATAATTCCAATTTTATCATTTGTCTTCAAGGATATTTAATTAAATAATCCATCTGAGGCACATAGAAAATTGATTGCAATGTAATAAAATCTTAGTAATTTTATATTCCTTTTTTTACCATCATTATATCATTATTATTTTGGAAAGATAATATTCTACATTCAGTCTTTCTATATAATAATAAAACTGATAAGGTTATATTTAGAATACTTTACAAAAGTACTGACATTATCTTGGTATTATGCACTTTAACTGTTATATTAAATTAGTCATGAACATTCATATATATGTTAGCCTACTAGAAATCACATCATATGCACATTGAGTTAACTAATAATTTTTTTACTTTGCCTCTGTGTATTCCAATCATAATGGGTTTATTAAACGTCATGAATTGAAGATAATCACATATTTAGTTATACATTTATTCAGTGCTACTGATTTTAGCTTCAAAGTCATATTTTCTTTCTTATAGTCTTGACCTAATTTTTCTAAGTGTAATGTGCAAATCTAAAATTAAACTATTGTTAACTTACTGATTAGATTCTTTATTGAGGTACTTTTCTTCTATGGCCTTGTTTTTAAAAATCACAATCATTTTTTATACTGTTTTCATACATTTGGTACATCTTATTATTCATTTCATATCCCTATTTCATTCAGCATAAATTATGCTGCAGTAAATGATCCTATAATATCAATGGCTTATGACAAACAGTTTATTTCTTACTCATGTTGCATGTCCATGGTGGGTCCACTGTCTTGGCTCCATGTCTGTTCACTCAGAGAGTTAGCTTAAGAGAGTAGTCACAATTTGGTTAAAACTTGTCTTGTGACAAAGAGAAAGTAACTTGGCATAGCCACAAGTTGGCACATTTAATTGACAGAGCAACTTATGTGGCACTTTTTGAGTTCAGTGGATAGGTAATGTATCTCCTCTGGTATCACCACAATTCACACAATACACCTAATTTTTATGCATGGGTAGAGGGTGGGGCAGAAAATTTTTTCACAGTTATTCAGTGTACCACTTCCTCCGTCTGCACACAAAGTACATACCATCCCTTCTCCAGGAGCCCAACACAAAAGTGCCATTAGCATTCAGCATGGGATCAAAATCTGGGATCTCATGAATGGATATATATGTGTTTCCTCTAACTAGGCTAACTGTATCTTAGGAGGTAGGGTATATCAAACCAGAGTCCTGGAATAATGAGTTACTTGCTACTTTCATTGTCCCATCCTTCAGTTTCAGATGCTTATTGTAAAGGTGGGGTTTTTTTTTGTTCGAATTTTGGTTTTGTTTTGTTTTGTTTTGTTTTTCTGTATATAAGGATGTAGCCATGATAAAAGGAAGAGGATATAGCCGCATCACTCCATGATGTAGATATGCTGAGTAATATTCAGTGGATTATTTTTGGAAAGGTTTGTAAATAGAATCTGACTTGAAGAGTCCACTGTGGGGGCGCCTGGGTGGCTCAGTCGGTTAAGCGTCCGACTTCGGCTCAGGTCATGATCTCACGGTCTGTGAGTTAGAGCCCCGCGTCAGGCTCTGTGCTGACAGCCCAGAGCCTGGAGCCTGTTTCAGATTCTGTGTCTCCCGCTCTCTGCCCCTCCCCTGTTCACACTCTGTCTCTCTCTGTCTCAAAAATAAATAACGTTAAAAAAAAAAAAAAGTCCACTGTGCTCCTAGCCCCCAGCTCTTACCATCACATTAGCTCTGAGTTTTCAGTTTGCTGCCTTGGATGTCATAGTTGGAATCAGAGACAAACTGATGAATATTATAAGTCTCTTGTTTTCATCATTCCTAGAAATTTGAATAGTTCACATTTTGTTCTTTAAACATTTTATATTTATTTTCACACTACAACAGGTACTTTTTAGTCTTTTCCTTTGTATACCACTTCCACTTTTGTTTTCCAAAAAACAGTCAATGATATCTTATTCAAAGAGTAAACATTCCAGAATCCATCTCTTGCCTCAGACTTGCCTTAGAGTCTCAAGATGTTGTGCTATATCTGCTACTTTATATGTGTAGAAATTCTTGGTTTCAGGCACAGGAATACATTAGGATGATATATCAGGAAAATGAGGCAATTTAGTTTCATAGAAAGGATGTGAGGTTTAGACCCAGACAGTCCAGAGTTTAAATTCTGATTCTAGTATTTCTGAACTGTGTGCCTGTCTCATGGACATTCCCTGCAGCATAGCAGGGATTTAAGAGTAGTTATCGCCCCATCTTATAATAGAAGAATAGTTATTACCCTTGTGGATTTAGGTAAACAAAAGTAGCAATTATATAGGAACTTAGCAGAATGAGATAATGTAATTAAACAAGAAGCACTGTACCTAAATTATCAAAAACACTTGACCTATTTGTCTATACTGGCTTCTCCATAATATTCACATTTTTTCAGATGTGTGCATTTTCTCTGAGTCCAGATATTCCTATCTTCCTAGCATCATCGATGAAGTTCCCGAAATTAAATTTCTTTTATTAAGGAATTCACCCACATTAGTCTCCTAATCAGGTGATTATAGTGAAGTTTTCTAAATTTCAAGTTGCAGTTTTATGGAAGTTGTTGCTGCTTCCCTAGATGAATGTCAGTTCCTCCTTCATTGGGTAGAAACCAGGTCTTGCAGCTACTCCTCAGTTGCTAACAAGTGGGGAAGAGTTGGCAGTGCCATCAGCTGGATTGACATTAGGTCTTGACAGGGATGGAGAGAGTCTGGAATTTGTGCTGCTGACCTCTTGGCAGCAACAGTTTGCAGCAATTTACCCACGTAGCACACAAGCTACACCTAATGACCAGGCTCAGGTTCTACTATCCCAACTTCTCAAGGATGCACAGCTAATGAAAGGAACAGGACTCCTTATCCAAGCCACAGAAGAGTTTAGTGACAACTACTCATGTCATTTTTTTATGTATTTTGCTTAAGAAAATCACTCAACAAAGTCTGATGCTTCTGCCCTGAGGCCATTTCGCTTTGCTAACAGGTTCTCCCACAAGGGCAGTAGGGCACAAAATGTTGGTAATTTAATGGCAAACTGTAACTTGTATCTTGGATGAGAGGGGCAATGGAAATTATTTGTGCTAAGAGGAATCAATAAGGCATCAACAAATAAGCTCCATGTATATAATCATTCATTTAATTGCTTCATTTGTTCTTTGAAACCCTTTATAGGGATATGAAGCTACCTTTGCCAGGGGAAAATAATGGCAAAAGGGTGAGAGACAAATTATTAATCATTTTGGCAAAAAATTCAGAACAGCTAAAAATAGTCTTAATTCAAGTACAAGAATATAGGTATCTGTAATTGGATAGCTAAGAAGATTTACCATTGGCAAATTCATCAAGGGTTCTATACAGCTAAGTGATGAGTTGGCAAGGCAAATGGTTTCCTGACTAATTAAACACTGAGCAGGGAGGGACCCAGAAGTGCCCCAATTTTGTGATAAAAGAAGCTTGGATCATAAAAATAAAAGAAGGACCAAAAAGGAAATATTTCCATGTATTCTAACATAGTACATAACCACATGAAAGAATATACTGCACACCTTGGATTATATCACCTTAGGACAGAACATTATGGCAAGCTGGACCACTACCATTCCTACTGTCACAAAACCAACTTGGTCTACAAGGTGATCTAAACTGGCATAGAAAAACATGAATTTTTTTTTAAAATTAAAAATAAATGTACTTATTGGTTGGAAGACTACGTGGTCAAGGAAAAAAAAGGAGGTGTCATTAGGAGAATTCACAGCCCATATCCATTTATAATGTTTAGAGTTTGAAGCAATGTTTTTATATTAACTACCTGGTTGCTAAAGCAAAGTAGGAAATATGATCAAGTGATAAAATGTGTAAGATTTATATTGAGACTAGTAGACATTTAAAAAAATTTAAAAAAAAGGCGGGGGGCACCTGGGTGGCTCAGTCAGTTAAGCATCTGACTTCAGCTTAGGTCATGATCTCACAGTTCCTGAGTTGGAGCCTTGCATCGCACTCTGTGCTGAAGGCTCAGAGCCTGGAGCCTGCTTCGGAGTCTGTGTCTCCCTCTCTTTCTGTCCCTACCCCACTCATGCTCTGTCTCTCTCTGTCTCTCTCAAAAAATAAATAAATAAATAAATAAATAAATAAATAAATAAAATATTTTTTAAAAAAATTTAAAAAGAGTAATAGAAAAAACCCTCCATAAAGATTTATAAATTTCTCAGTAGATTAAAAGTGCTGTTCTTATTCTCTTCCTACACACACTCACTCACACACACACACACTCACACACACACAAATGTATGTTCTGTATAACTCACATGATTTTGTGCTAGACTCAAAATTCATGTAGTCTATTCAATAGAATGAAAATTACAAGATCCAGGCAATTTTGACATGGTGTTTAAAAAGTGATTTAAAACACCAAGTTTGTAGAAGTTGGTTTAAAAAGGTCAATTTATTAGATTCTCATCTCTTTTAAATGGGAAGTCTCATAAAAAACCCCACGGCAAAATGGCTCTACAAGGACATTATTACTTAGTGATAATGCATAGTCATGTATTAATTTATTTTTTCATTCATTCAGCATTAATTGTCAGTATGATATATGCAGAGATTTATGCTCAAAATAAATTTATATGTATAACCATAAATTAGAAATGTGCCATTTTTAAAGATGGCCCTTTGGATGCAGGAGACTAGTAGAAAAAATTACAAGACTTTGTCATATGTGTTAGGATGAAAATATGGAGTTAGTTGTAGGGCCTGAGACTTGATACTTAGTCTGAGAATGAGGGAAAGATATTTGACAATGATCAATATATTAATGTATTCTGTGTTTAACTTAGGATTCTTAAAGTTTAGCATTCAATTTGATTATTATATTAGTTCATATATTTTATTTTTATTAAGTATTTGTACTTTCTTCATAATGACTTTTACATGCTGTTAGGTTAAAAATTTTTTTGAAATTTTATTTTGTTTATTAAAGATTTTACATGCAGTAACAAAATGTAAAATAAAACAGAAAACAAATACTATCCCACTATTTCTTTAATCAATTCATGATTGCTTTCATTCAGTAAGTTTCTCAATCTACAAAGGTGAACAGGGCTGGTCTTGAGTTGGATGGCAAAGGAGGAAAGGAAGGAGCCACTTGGTATAATCAGGGAGTTTTACGAGGTTAGCAATGTTGAACCTTTAAAAGGAGTAAAAGTTTGCCAGATGACAAATGTAGAGAGTATGTTCCAGGAGAGTAAAGCCTCAATAACATTATGTTTTCACCATAATCCCATTTTTCTTATTTATGACAGTGTTTTGACAAAGCTTTTTATTCAATACCTCATGATACTCTAGGGAACAGACGTACTGTATTAGCAAAGCTACCACTCTCATCTGCCTACACTGATGTAATGCTAACATGTTTCTATTTTTTAAAGATTTAATTAAGGTTAATTCATCTTAAAAAGAAATAGTTTTTTTAAATGATAATCTTTCAAAGTAGTATACCCATTTTACTGCTGCAAAGTGGATTGGTGGCTTCCTGTAATGATGACAAAATAAAGCAAATCGAGGCTATTGAATACATGATATTACATGAGGTTGTGTTTAAACCCCGTGGGCTGGTGTTACTTTTAGGACTAGTGTAGATGTCAGCAAAATAACATTCTGAGGTTCCAATATTTCAAATATATCGTGGGACAGAAAAATCATACATAATGAAAACTAATGGAATTCTGTATAACTGAAAACAAATTCTATATGTTTAACATTGGATATATAAATGTGTGTATATATATATGTGTGTGTGTGTGTGTGTGTGTGTGTGTATATAAATATGTATGTAAAATAAAACAGAAAACAAATACTATCCCACTATTTCTTTAATCAATTCATGATGTGTATAAATGTGTGTGTGTGTGTGTGTATATATATATATATATATATATACACACACACATATATATATACATATATGTGTATATATATATATGTGTATATATATATAAATGAAATAAGAAGAAGAAGGAGGGCTCTAAAATACGTAGTCATTGGGAGAGGGAACTGCTTAAAAAAAGTTACAGAAGTGCTTCTTAGCTGTCCTACTGCTTCCTTGGGTAGAGAATATTTCAAAGCCAATTATTAGAAATAGTAGAGAATATTTTCTACATATTTTGTGTGGATTCAGCATCACTTAAGTATTACTGAAAACTTGGGTAAAATGTTTTCAAACTTAGAAGAAAATGGTGTACATCCTAATTAATAATAGCTTATCATTATTAATGTATCTTTCCATTCTCCCCCTTTGTGGAAAATAATTATCTGCTTTATTATTCAAAATAAAAACTTTGCCATTCACTAATACATCTTTCTTCCAGATGAACTGTATGTTGTATAAATTTTTTTTTCAATTTTATGGAAGAAGAAAAATATTTTTGGTCATGTTTATAAATCCATTTTGTCATGGAGTAAACACCTTTTTTAAACTTTTTTAAATGTTTATTTACCTTTGAGAGAGAGGGGAGAGGCAGGAGGGGCAGAGAGAGAGAGGAAGACACAGACTCCAAAGCAGGCTCCAGGCTCTGAGCTGTCAGCACAGAGCCTGATGTGGGGCTCGAATCTACAAACTGTGAGATCGTGACCTGAGCTAAAGTCAGAAGCTCAACCAGCTGAGCCACCTAGGCACCCCAAGTCATGACTTTTTAAATCTGAATAAAAGCCTAAAATAAATGAAAGAGTAACGGTTAGTTTTCTACTAATATAATCTATATGTCATATATGACCTGTATATTCCATATGTCACCTTGTCTGGTTACTCCAAAAATTTGCAACTGTGAAAAAAGCGGTGTAAGTATCTTTTAGTTTACGAGAAACTAAAGACATAATATAAACAATTTTGTCTAGACTTTGAACAAAAAGACAGCTCTAAAGTATATTTTGGGTGAAAATTGGTTCTGATATCTGACAACATATTATAATGTCTCATAATAAGATTTCTTTGTTTTATTGGATGTGGTTTTTTAATTACAATTGTAGTGAGTTCTGTCAAAAACATATTTAAGTTGTGGCATGTTGCCATGCTTGGAGTTGGTGTTTGCTACTTTCTTTCAAATAGTTCAGGAATATGTATATATGTGTATATAGATATAGATATATATATATAGATATATATATATGCATCTATATATGTATATATATACATACACACACTTTCATATGCATATATACGTTTACCTGTGTGTACATACATGAACATATATCTGTATGTTCACAAATATTAAAATATATTAAACAAATACGACATAACATCGGCAAGTTAATTTATGTTTTGGGTGTGTTGGTCTTTATATTAGCACTCTTTCAACTTTTCTATATATTTAAAAATTTTTCATAACAACAAAATCCAATGCTCTCACCACTGCCCACTGTATTCTCATGTGTCTCTTAACACTTTTCAATTTGATTCTTTTTTATTTTAATTTTTGATTCTCATTTGCTTCAAAATACATCAAAGTGACCCATGAAACCTAGCTTACTGAGACCCATTCTGTTTGGGAGCTACCTTCAAATTCATGGTGAATATCAAGGTTTCAGGCACAACCTCCCACCACTTTCACTTCCAGTAAAGAGCATGGCCTTGCCCATATTTTGACTGTCTCTTGTAACCATCCCTTCCCTCTAAAATTATGGGCAATAAAATAAAATAAAATAAAAAATAACTGATTGTTTTATTTTCCTGTACTTTCTACTGTAATTCTTGCTCCTATTTTTCACCTCATTAAATATTATATTTAAAAAGTGGAAATTTTGGTTACCTCATCCAGAATAGCTTCCCAAAGCTCAAAGTCTCAGGTTGTAAACAGATAACATGGAATGAATTGATTTCCATACTTTTAACTTTGTTGTAGCTTGTTTTATGACTCATGATATACTGTACCATGATAAAACGTTCCATAGGTATAGATTTACTTTTCAGTTCATGCTTTCAAGGTATTTTTACTTCAGGATCTTCAATCTGACATCCCCACTTATCGAGGTTTATCTAAGCAGCATTTCATTGTATAGATGCACTTCAACTTTTCACTAATGGGCATTATAACTATTTCACAATGTTGTCTACTGAATAAAGCTTCTGTGAACATTCACATACAGTTCTTTATATCCAAGCATGTTTTTATTGTTGTTGGGTAAACTATTTTTAACTTTATAGGAAATGTTTTTTCCTATAAAAAAATCCCAAAATATTTTTGAGTGGTTGCTGCACCATTTTATATGCCCACTTGAAAAGTTTGGAATTTGTTTCATAGTCTCTTCAACCCTTAGTACTTCCAGTCTTAAAATTAACCGCTTTTGTGTGTATCTTGGGGTATCTCACGTTATTTGCATTATCCCGATGACTAACAATGTTAACGTATTTTTGTTTGCATTTCATCAATTGATACATCTCCTATAATTGCTTTACCAGTTAGTATTTTAAGTATTTTATCCGACACATGAACTTTTCTGTACTATAAAGGCTCTTTGGACTTTAGCCCTTCATATAATTAGAAATGGAATTTTATCATAGATATATTTTCCCCTAACTTTCTGCAAGCAATTTTATTATCCAAGGTGATTGTGTTGAGAGAATTTTTTTTTCCTGGATTCCTCAGTATTCCTACATCACTAGGTGTTCTGAATAAAGAAAATTGCCAAGCTTTAATAAATATAGAGAGTATCTCTATATTTACATCTGCAAGGTTGTAAAAACCTAGAAGATTTGTTTACATCATAGAAGTAAAGATGTTTTCATTTTCTCCACCTCCAGAGAGTAGAATGATAGGGACAAATACGTTCACAGGTGGTATATGACCTATCTCGGACTTTTAGATTTCTTCCCCTGTGGTCTAAACTGAGTGCACATGCACATGAAATTCTGGCTTTCAGCTGCATTGTGGGCAGTTGGGTGTCGTGAACAAATGCAAGGTACTATTTTGGCTCGTTGTGTTTTGTTTTACTTTTCTATGAGTAATATGGTTTGTTCTCTGATCCAGACGGGTGGTATCTCAGTCTATGTAATAAAACTGACAGGTTAACTTCTTAGCTTGGAAGTAGGGTCAAATTTCAAAATCTTCACAGTCTCAGGCACAACTTTAGGCAACAAGGATGGAATATCCGAGACATGGTTGAAAAAAAAGTCAAGGATAACACAAATCATTAAATAAGTGTTGCATAGGAGAAACTGAACAGACATGGTACTAGACAGTGTGGATTTCATTAATCAGAATGGTAGACAGAGTGGCATATGCCTGGGAAAATTTGCCAGGGACCAGAACCATGTAAGATCAAAAAGTGAATGTTTTGAGAGAAAATTCTTCTTGGGTTGTTTGTTATTCCTGAATATTCTACCCATTCTGGGCAAAGGAAATTAACAAGCTACAATAAAGATGGAGAGCATCTCCCCACCCACCTCCAGAAACATTTGCTTGCACTTCACAGTTGTGAAAAACTAGACATCTCCTCCTACCTTACCCAAGGATAACTTCTTTACATTATAGAAATTAAGATAAGGTTTTCTCTGTTATTTTCAGAGATGGACAGAGGGGGTAGCAGTACCCCTCTGTAATCTCTGAATCCCATAATTTTGGGGTTCATCTCCTGTGTGCAAACCCACTACATGTTTAGGTAAGCCTCTGATCCTCACTGTTGCTCTGTGGGAAATTTGCAGTGTAGGGAACTAACATAAAATTCTATCTTGTTTGCATTTTTTGTTCCATGTAGCAAGTATCTGCTTTTTGACAGAAACACTGGATCTCTGCATGAGAGAAGAGACCATTTATTACTCACAGCTAAAAACTAAAGTGTATATGTGGATGTGTGCATATGTGTGTTTATGTGTATGCACGTATTAATATATGTGTACACATGTATTTATGAATCCTAATAGAATTCAGACCAAACTCATGGTGTGAATGTTAGCAGATAGCATTGTCTTTGGGTTTCTTTTTTTTTTTTAATGTTTATTTATTTTTGAGACAGAGAGAGATAGAACATGAACAGGAGAGGGTCAGAGAGACAGGGAGACACAGAATCTGAAACAGGCTCCAGGCTCTGAGCTGTCAGCACAGAGCCCACCTCAGGACTCGAACTCACGGACCACGAGATCATGACCTGAGCTGAAGTCAGATGCTTAACCGACTGAGCCACCCAGGCACCCCTGGGTTTCTTGAAATTATAGTTTAAAACTTTACATAAAGTATTCCCAGGTTAGTAGGTTTATAGTCCTTGAAAATGTAATTTTTTAAAACTTTTCACCAGAATGATAGCATAAGATCATTTATCATTTTTTAGCTACAGTTCCCTGTTTTATTTGCAGTCTGCTTCAGATTCTGTCTCCCTCTCTCTCTGTCCCTCCCCCACTCACACTCTTTCTCTGTCTCCCCAAAATGAATAAACATTAAAAAAATAAATTGAAATAAATTTGGCTACATTGGTTATTTGTTATAGCCTGGTAAAACATACAGTACAAATTGGGGGGAAAAACATTAAGTAAGCTACAAGGAAAATCAGATTCCTAATTATTCCAGATTTAGCCTAATTCCTGGTTTGTATTTTATTCAAAGTAAGTTCAATGTTTTCATACTTAAACATGTTTTTAGATTCTTCTTGGTAGGCCATTAGCTGTACAGAAACTATAAGATTCTTATAAAAATTGAGGGCACCTTTATTTATTTTCTTGAACCAATCCTAGTTATAATTAAGGCCTTAATATATTATTTGACATACAAATACTTTTTGCATAATTTTAAATTATATTACCTCTATCACTGCTCAAGGTCAAGCTGATTATTGCAAGGACTTGTTTTTTATTTCTTCTTAATTGAAGTCATTAAAAATAAGGAAAATAATGATAAAGGTTATTAGCTTCCAGAACCCCTTGTGCTTAGTGTACAAAAACTTTATTTCATGACATAATTATTTAAGATTACTAAACTAAATATTTTATACAATAAAATAATGCAATGACAAAGCTATTTAAGTTCAAAGATCTTTAAGTATTCTCATTATATTTATCTACAAAGTCAATTATTGTCATATGTAAAATATCAGTTGCCGCATCCAACTTTTCAAAAATTATTTAATTTAATCTTTATTTTTGAGAAAGAAAGAGAGCATAAGGAGGGGAGGGGCAGAGTGAGAGAGGGAGACACAGAATCCAAAGTTGGCTCCAGGCTGTGAGCTGTCAGCATAGAGCCCAATGTGGGGCTCAAACTCATGGACTGCAGGATCATGACCTGAGCCGAAATCAGACTCAACTGACTGAGCCACCAAGGCACCCTGAAAAAATTATTTAATTTAAAACTTATTGCCAAGACACCTGGGTGGCTCAGTTGGTTGAGTGTCTGAGCCTTGATTTCGGCTCAGGACATGATTTCAGGGTAGTGGAATCGAGCCAAGTATTGGGCTCTGCACTGAGTATGGAGCCTGCTTAAGATTCTCTCTCTTTCTCTTTCTCTCTCGCTCTCTGTCCCCCTACCCCTCTCCCCCAGTTGCACACACACACACACACTCTCTCTAATTACAAAAAAAAAAAATAGTTAAAAACTTACTGCAGAAGACATTTAGCAATATTTTTAAAAAGCTAAAATTATAACTATTACATGATAAAACCATTGCACTCTTGGGTGTTTATCCTAGAAAAATAAAATGAAATAAAAGCTTATATTGACACAAATACCTACATATGAATACCTGTAGCACTTTTATTCATTAAAACCAGGAACTGGAATCTATCCTGCTGTCTTTCAACAAGGGAATGGCTGTGGAATCAGTGGTATATCCATACCATGGAATAGCACCAGCAGTAAAGAAAGGAAATAACTACTAATATGTGTACCAAAAGGATGACTCTCCAGAGAATTGTGCTGAGTGAATAAAGTCAATGCCAAAAAGTAGCATACTATATAATTTTGTGCACATATAATGTTTGAAATAAATAGCGGCCTAGGAAATTAATTTGAAAGTTTTAGAAAAGGATAATCTATTTTTAAGAATTTTCCAAAGCTGTTAATACTTGTGTAAATCCAAGGTGTGTGGGTGTAACAGTGATAGAGGAAGTAGTTCTGACAGTGATAGCAGCAAAAAGAAGCCTCAAAAATTAGTAATACAATAGTGATAATTATACCTATATTCAAGAGACTTATACTCCCTATATTCGTTATCACTCATATTCCTAAAGCTAATTTTCATTTAATAAAATAAATATACATTTTAATCATTCCAATAGATCAATATCAGAAAATATTCTCACTATTTTTAAAATTAATTATCCTTCTCCTTTTCTATTTTGGTCCCTTTGATGATTAATACTATATAAAAGAGAACTTCCCTGAATATTTCCAAAAAACAGGTGGGAAATATGTTGGCTTTCCTTGCTTACCGAATTTCCTATTGAGTGTGAAATTGGCAGTAATATCCAAAATTATTAAACATCCTTTCATGATTATAGGAAATTACCAATTACCAATTTATAATTACCAATTATAAAAGAGAACTTCCCTGAATATTTCCAGAAAACAGGTGGGAAATATGTTGGCTTTCCTTGCCTACCGAATTTCCTATTGAGTGTGAAATTGGCAGTAATATCCCAAATTATTAAACATCCTTTCATGATTATAGGAAATTACCAATTTTAGGGAGTCCTAGAATAACTATATCTCTTCTAATTTAATTTTAACAGTATCAGTTTCCAGGCCTCAAAAATGTAATCCCGATTTTAATTAAATTATTTCGGTTATATAATATATTTGAAGATTAAACAGACATACTTTATTATTTCTAAATCTTCATGTAACCACAATGAATTAAAAACTTAGAGCTCTTCAAAAAAGAATCAAAACAATAAACTTATTGCAAATTTGATAATCAGGTTGGATTTGAGGATGGTCCAAATTGATTCAATAGTCTTTGGAATTAGATCTTTTTAAGGGAGACTTGTGAATTAAAGAAGGAAATATTATTTACCATTTCTCCCATTAAAGGGTGGGGTTTTTTTCACTCTCCCTAATTCTGCGCTTGACCTGTGACATGCTTTGATCAACAGAATTTGGCAAAAGTGATATCGCTTAACGTCTGAGATGAGACCTTACAAAATCAGGAGCTTCCACTTTTGCAAGCTTGGAACTCCCCTACCAAGCTAAGAGAAACTCAGAATACTTGGCGAAGGTACAAGAAAACACGAATCTCTGGTCAATAGCTCTTGCTCATTTCTAAGCCAATGTCTAGTTAGCATTGCTTGCCAGATGTGTGCAGTGGTCATTTTGAACATTCCAGCACAGTTGAGCCTTCAGATGACTGTAGCCTCATTAAACATCACATGAAGGAAAATAATTGCCCAACTGTGCCCAATTAACCTACAGAATCATTAGAAATAATAAATGGTTCTGGTTTTAGCCTACTAAATTTTAGGGTGGATTGTCATGCAGCAATAAGTAACTGGAACTGGAGAAAACAGATTTTCTGAATTTCAATAGCTCATTTTACATAATTAGATACATACTTGGTTAATTTGGATCATAGAGTTTCCTAGTATGCAAACATAAGAAAAAAAAAAAACAGAATATGAAATAAACAGTTTAAGAAGCCACCTTTCTGGTGAGAAGATTAAAGGAAAAAGATGTTTAATCTTCCTCACAGGAGGAAGGAAGGTAATAGAAAAACCAGATAGGTTTAGCGGCCTGTAATCCTTTTCTCCTAACAGGCAACAGAATGACACTAATGGAGAGAGATTTCTACACACATGGAAATGGTGCTGTTGTTGTACAGGAAAACAACATGGTTCTGCATGTCTCCGGGGAGGTATCGGAGGAGCTAAGAGGGCTGATGAACAAGCCTGATGAACAGATAATAGAGGTTACAGCAGGTTGAATATCATCACCAAGAACTCCAGACTAGGGAAGAGCAGATGCAAGTACATATACAGAAACTGGATGGAACTGCTAATTATCATCAGCAGACTCAATTAGGACATAACAAAGTTCAGAGAAGCAAGGATGAGAAAGCACCACATTATTAACAGAAAGGACCTGTGAACAAGAAGCATTTCCTCCTTTCATCATTACTATTATGAAGGCCTAGTGCCATCTTGTATACACAGAGTATGTCAAGGGACAAGTTCTCTAAAAGACTATTCATTCGATTCTCTAATGGATGAACTTAGCATAAGGATTCTATTGACTTGACAAAGATGGCAGTGCCTTATGCTAAGCCTTGTCCATAACTGTTGTGTATTAGATATTGCATAAGAAGTTGAACCCAGAATAATATAACTGTGGCACAATATTGGATTTGCATAACCAGAGGTAGATCCTTCACATCTCACATGTCCTATTCCAGTTTATTGGCAGAAAAGGCAGAGAGCTTTTAGCAATCACTCTTTCTTGCCTTGGGATTGCTTACTCACCATGGATTTTACTGATCATTAAAATAGAAAAACACCTAGGAAGACAATCACAAACCTTGTACACTCCATTGTTTATATAGCTTTGTCTTACATCTTTGAACTGCTTGTCAGCTAGTTTATGATAAATCATAACAAAAATAATTTAATCCAAGTATATGTCATCATTTTCTCTGATTTTTGAAGGCAGAATAACTCTATGGTTTGGTTAAATTGTACTTTTATTTGTTAGGGTGAAATACTACTTACTATTGAATAAATTGGGAACTCTTCAAGAAGTAAAAGGAATGAGGAATTCCACATTTATTGGCACATATGGCTTGTTTTGTGTAATCTTACATCCTTATCATATAAGCATGAAAATAAATTGCCATACAAAATAATCTTTAAGTTTTGCATGTGGCATGATATTTATATTATAATGTAGACAGTACAATTGTATAAAACATACAAGGTTATGGGGAGCCTGGGTGGCCCAATCGTTTGAGCCTCTGACTGTTGGTTTCAGCTCAGGTCATGATCTTGAGGTGCATGGATTCAAGCCCCGCATGGGGCTTCATGCTGCCTGCTGCCGATATGGAGCCTGCTTGGGATTCTCTCTGTCTCCCTCCCTCCTCTTCCCCTTTGCTCTCTCTCTCAAAAATAAATTAAAAAAAAAAGTTAAAAAAAAAAAAACAAAGTTAAAGGTCACAAAGCTAAAATTCACAAATCTACATTCTTGAGTTGTGATTATGGGTTGTTTCCTGCTATGAAAATACAGGTCAGGATGCCCGTTCTGCCTCTCCATCGGTAATGGTGGCATTTGAATGAAATAACTGATTAAAGCAACCTTCAGATAATCTTAGATAGGAGGTAGAGAGCAAGAGATTGAGGAAGCAGAATGCTGAAGAAGCCAGGAGACATGAAGAAGGATGATATACCTAAGAGACTATGGAGAGATTTCTCAGCAATGAGACATTGTTAAATCAAGTGGAGAGTAAAGAAGACATTAGTAGTTGAATCATTGAGGGCACAAAGCATAGCCATGAGTAAACTAACTTGCAATTTTGACAGTTTATTGATGTGGTATCACAAAGAGAAATCTAGTTCTCTAGGATATCTGAAGTTTTCACTAGCAAAACAGTTTCCCTCACTCTTTTCTCTTTTTCAGTACCTTCAAAATAAGTGTTCCTCAAGTAAGACAACCTGAGCGTGTCTCCTACCTGCAACTGCAAGAATCAAATTGCAAAAATGTAGTAACTTGAGGGCACAGAAATGTATAAGTTATAAACAGTTTGACAAATTACTTTGTCTTTGATTCAAAAACTAGTTCAAACTCGTAAGAAAATTGTTAGTTCTATATTTTGAATTACCTGGTTTCACTTTTAATATGAATACTCAAAACCATAAAGTGATTTATTAATAGGACTTCTGATGTGAATATGACCTTTTAGTCATCATCTTTTATCTTGACAAAACAACAAAGGGGAATGACAAAATAAAAGAAAAATTTGAGATTTCATTTTTAGTAACCCTAGAAGACAAATAAAATCAAAGACTCCAGGTTATGGTAAAGGTTAAGTTTTAAGATTAGGTAGAATCTAAGAAGGAAGAAGTAGAGAAATGTGAAGGAGTGTCAAAACGAGTCCCAAGGTAAGGATTTTTAGGAAGAACCAGTAAAATATTCTTTATGAAGATAAAAGCTTGTCATGAAATGATTGAAGAAAAACAATCCCTTTCCTTGAAATAAGTCAGAGAGTGACATGAGCCTGAACTTTTGAACTTCCCTAGCACCTTCTTTGGTCAGAACAGAGGCTGCACGTTTGTAGAAGAATGACCCAGATAAGACAACTCAGAGAAAACAATCTGGTTAAGTCTATAATTTGGAAAAGGTGTACTTTTGAGTTGTTAATACTGACAGACAACTCCAGCTCTTCATCTTCATGATTATCCCAAACTGGCTTCAAATGGGCGTTCTGGAAAAATCTATTGTATTCAATAATTAGTAATAAAATAAATGAGCATGCATAGATATGATGGTACTATAAGGGAAATACAGAAAAAAATCAAGAGCTCATGAACATACAACAGAAAAATGTTGAAATAATTCCATAAAGTGTTTAGATTTTGTTAAAACAGGTTACCATTTCTTCAAAAACAGTTAATGATATAATTTTCTCTGTGAAGGAAAATTATGAAGTAGAACTATATGGAGACAGGAGTCAGTGAGACAAAAGCAGATTATAAGTAAGAAAGACTGAAGTAGTAGAAGGGGAAAAAAAAACCCTTGAGATACTATCTTAAGAAGGACAAGGAAGAGTACAACTATGAGAAGATCTTGAGAGACATGAAGATATAAAAGAGAAGAGTTATCAAAAGCATGTGGGTAAAATGAGATTGTTAAATAGGATTAGAAGTTTCACTTCAGTCAGCAGTGGACCAGTTGCTCCAGTGTAGTGTTCTTGTTAGAGACTTAGAGACACATCAAATGCCAGACAAGAAGAAGCAGATAAAGAAGAAGAAGCTAAAGAGGGAGGGGGAACAAAAAAGGAAAAGGAGAAGAAGAAAGTGGAGGAGGAGGAAAAGCAGACGCAGAAAAAGAAACAGAAGATCAACAAAACAGCAACACAGAGACAGCACTGACAGAGCATTACAATGAACTCTACAGATTTTCATACCGAATGGCCAGCACTCAAAGAAAAAAAATCATGTAAAAGAAGAGTTACTTGACCAAAACACTAGAGAATACTATAAAACTAAAAAAACATATAAGATAAAGATATTGATGTGACCAGACATGCACATTAAATAACCATGATTCAAGGATTTGAAAAAAAAAAGTTAGAGAATATAAGCAAAGAACAGGACATTATTTAAAGAGTAAAATGGATCTTTTCAAATAGAAATTAATAATTATATAAATGAGATTAACATAAGTTAGAAAATAATTATAAGGAAATTCATGATGTGGAATCTAGAAAAAAAGATCCATATCTACACACATAGTGATACTAAAACAGAAATAAATATTATAAAAGATATATGAAATACAGTTGAAAAGAGAGAACAGAATAGGGAGAATAGAGAGAATAGGAAAGAAACAAAGAGTTAAACAGATTAGGGTGAAAATTCCCAATACTGTTAAAAATCATCCATCTGCAGATACAGTAGTCTATGAATTCACCCTGTCCTAGTAAGGATAAATATAAAGAAAATAATTTCGGGATATGTAAAAGGAAATGAGTAACATACAAAGACAATGAAAAATCTTATAAACGGTTAGAAAATACAAGAGGAAAAAAGTTCAATAAAAAAAATGATGACAATTTTACAGAAACAATGTGTATTAATTTTTTCTGCGATTTTATATATGTAACTTTCACAATTTGGGTGGCTGACTGCAACCATTCTGTATTGGCCTTATAGGTTAGCTGCGTTTCAGAGGGTTTACCATCTGGGAAAGTCTGAACTGCAGACTTCCAGTCTGATAAGATTTCCTTCATATCTTCATTCTAGAGCCCTGTCACGCACAAGAGCAGCTACATGAAGCATGTTCTTCCTATGATGGATCAAGCACAAGAGGCCATGACAAATCACACAAGCACATTTACAGGCTTACTTTTAGTCTTATAGATGAATAAATATCCAATTGGCCAGAGCACTACCAGCAAAATGGTGGGAAAGTATACTCTGTCTAGTTGGAAGGAATTATAAAATCGCCTGCCACAGGTCATTCTCTACAGGGAGTGAGTAATGTATTGAGAATAGTTTTCCACGCTACTTCATAATGGAATCTATTCAACAATGATATTATATCTTTAAAATGCTAAAAGAGCTTCCAATTTACATTTATATATCCAGAGAAAACTCCAAGAATATTATACATGAACTTTTCGTGAAGAAATTATTCCAGAAATAGATCAAGCAACTAATCATGACTAAGCATAATACAAAATACTGGTTTTGATTACTGTATATATTTAGCTGAATATATTTAAGTGTGACATAATGTGGGAATTAAAGTGACAGAGCAGACATGCAAATATTTAAGCCATAAAAATTAAAAAAAATTGGGGTAAGGGGGAAGTAATCTGGGAGTTTTATAGTTGTCCACTTCAAATAACTGCATGTCAAAAACATGTTTAAAGTGGACAAATAAGGCAGCAACATTACCATATAGAATAGCAAAAAGAAAAGAAGGAAAATAGTAGTTGCAAAACATAGGTGACAGAGGAGAATGTAAGTATCCTTAGTGATAATTACAAATTGCATCTATATAGACATACTATTAAAAGTGTCATGCAACTTGGTGATAATAAAGATAACCATAAGAACCAAATTTTATTAAGTATCAGAGGAAAAATTGTATACTGCAAAATGAAACAAAGAGAACAGTTCAGAAATAAAGATTTAAAGAAAATATAGGACAAAAAATAGCACAATGTAATATGATAAACCCTAATGTAATCATATGTCATGTTGATAAATATAAATAGGTTAATTTCATCTTTAAAAAAAAAACAGTTTAACTCATGGAACAGAGCAAACTTGCGGTTCTCCAAACAATTTTTCCTTTCCTGTAGTCCTCACATGTATGGCTGATACCTCACAAAGTAACCTAAAAAGCCACATTTTTCAGCTCATAAATGAATGTAGGTAATATATCCTCTTTACAAATCGTGCTAACGTAGTCACGAAAATTGTCCAATTATTCCTATTTATGAATAGCTTTATTCACTACACCAGAAAAACTATATGTGGTGTCTAAAAAAAAAGACAGTATTGTCTAACACAGCTTCATGAAAATAGTTTACTTAGAGATTTATGAAATATATTTTGACTGCTTCAGTAAGCAGATAAAAATGCACAGACCTTTCATAATTGTAAAGTCACAAAACAGGCATTTTAATTTCCTGAAAACAAGAGAAAATGTTTTTATGTACAAACTGTAGGAGCTTTTTAGTGGATCATTGACTGGAGTATATACTGAGAGCAAGTTTTCCAAAACCAGAGATTAATAGTTTATGATCATGTGCAAAGATCAAAATAATGCTATAATATTATATTTCTAAGAAATCCAGAGAGTAAAATAGATTCAGTGCTCACCAATACCTTGATTGTCTTTACACTATTAGGTTCTAAAGACAGTTTATACATGGGTTTGTGTTTTAACAGATTAAAAGTTACTTGGATCATATCACTGGATTCTACACAGTATTATCAAATCCAATACATCAGTCATTCCTAGACCTTTGGCAACAATGTAAATAGTGTCTCGATTAATTTGGTTTAAAGTATGCATATATTAATAAAAATATGAAGGTAATATAAGAAAAAATACCATAAGGAATTGAAATTTCTTGTCTCTGGGAAGGGAGCTCAGGACAAGTAAAGATAAGAGGTGTTTATTTTTTCTTTTAAAAGTCTTTTAAAACTAAAAGACTGTTTCAGATATGTTCAATGATGGAAAATAAAAACTAACTTACAAAACAAAATTCAAAAAATCACAATATTTTATCCTTAATCTTGCATTCTCTGGCACATACTTGAATTAGAAGTCTGACTCCTCACCTCGTTAGCTATCTGTACATGGACACAAAATTTATCTTCTCTGTGGTTCAATTATCTTAATTATGCAATCACAATAATAATAGTGCCTACCTCAAAGGACCTCATGCTTGAGTTAATATATGTAAGTGATTTGGGCATTGTTCTGCACATCATTAAGTTCTCAATAATTATTAAAAATTTAAATGTTGATGTTTATAGTTATATGTAATGTCTTTCTCTTATAATTATGGTTTCTAGAGAAAAAAAATACCTTGAAGACCCATTTAGAAGCCACATCTCTCTGTAATAACTTTCTTCATCTTCATGTGAAAGTGATCTCTCCAAAGACAATTTATCTGTATTTATATACTAACAGGCATAATTAGACCAGTATTGTTAAGAGAGATATGCAAGCCTAGGTGATTCAAAGGATCAGCACACCTTGTCCCTGGTGTAGGAATAGTCAAGAGCGAGATATGTTTGCAGTCTGAGAACATTTTAAAAACTTTCATTTCACTCACTATTTTTGTCCAACAAACTACAGAATGTAAAGTTTGACAATATTGTTTAGAAGATAGACTGAAAAATCATTAGGGGAAGTTGTCACAAGTTTTTTAAAAAGTGTGTTAAAGAACGCCTGGGTAGCTTAGTCAGTTAAGCATCCGACTTCAGCTCAGGTCATGATCTTGTGGTTCCTGGTTCAAGCCCTGCTTTGGGCTCTGTGGTGACAGCTCAGAGAATGGAGCCTGCTTCGGATTCTGTGTCTCCCTCTCTCTGTGCCCTCCCCTGCTTGCGCTCTTTCTGTCTCAAAACTAAATAAAAAAACATTAAAATAAATAAATACGTACATACATAGTGTGTTAAAATGAGCTAGCGCTGTTTCAGTATGACCCTTACATTGATATATCGTTTCCCGATGTTAATGTAAAGACCGTTAAATCAATGTTTATAAATTAATCATATATTAATTCCATAATAAATTAGCATATAGCTAATTAAGTTACTATGTTGTAAATATTGTCATTCTATGGTAATCAGAATTAATGTACATATCACATGAATGCATTATTTGATTAATCACATTTAGATAGGTTTCTGTACAATCTTTGAAAGTAGTAAAAATCTTTTTTTACATAGAAAGAGATATTTAACTAACGGAAGCAATAGAAAAGTGAGCTAAATGCAAAAGATGGGACATGACTTTAGAAAAGAAAAGACTCACCTTAATCACTATAGTGCTAATTATACTCCATGATTTAATTAGCATAGCAAAAGTAGGATAAAACATATTTTATAATTACTGTCTTGGAAATGAAAAATTGCACATTGTCCAATTTTGTCTTAGGGGACACACAAACTGGTTTAAGCTCAGTTGAAACTATTTTATAACAAAATTACTGTTTTAGACAGCCTTTTTTTCTCTCATTGAAATTAAAAAAGCAATAAGATCTATTTAAATTTCAGAATGTCTCTATATGTTGATTATCTGTACTATATATCTTTAGTAAGACTGTGTAAGAAATGCCATGATACAGCTGTCATTTCTAACAATGTTTTGTTTATATACATTTTATTGCTGTTATTGCCTGTGGTGGAAAGGGCCAAACTTATTAAATTGTAATTCACTTCCAGAATGATCTATCAAAAAGTCACAACTATAACATACGTGATGAATGGAAGTTTGTTTTTGTAAAAATAGTATTTGATAATAACTCTAATTGGATTAAAGTCTGACACAAGTGCAGTTAGAAATAGATAACCTTAGAAATGTATTATAACTTAAAGAGATTGAACTCTTTCTATAAATAGCAAAGGACAAGTGGGGATGGGAATATCTAAAACTCTCATTTTCCTAAGTAGACCGATTAGTGTTTCATAAAATATTTGTGGAAAATGGGATTAGGTCTTCCTATCAACAAGTTTGAGAAAGAACGTAATTTCAAGTCACTGAATATGATACCAAGGCCAGAAGAGGCATTACAATGATGAAAATTAAATAATTATATAAAAATAAATGTCATTTTAGAAACATTTAGGAAAAAGAAGGCCATGAGTTCTATTATTAATAGGACCTTTAATCCATATATCTTTGTTCCTTCAGCAATTGAAAAAGTGAAATGCTTCACTCTCACTGTCTTTACCTTCTCAAGAAACTGCCTAGGAAACTTTCCCCATGTTTTAGTGCTTTGAAATTAAATATATATGTACTTAGCTATTGAATCATGTAATGTAAATTTTAAACATTATCACTTCTATTAACTTTGAATACTTAAGCATTCAATTACAACAGTGTGAGGGTTAGGAGTGTTGACCCCCATGTAGTTGAAAATCCAAGTGTTAATTTTTGACTACCCCCAAATTTAACTACTAATAAGCTACTGTTGACTGGAAGCCTTACTGCTAACATAAACAGTCCATTAACACATATTTTGTGAGTTATGTGTATTATATACTATTTTCTTGCAACAAACTAACCTAGAGAAAAGAAAATGTTGCTGAGAAAATCATGAGAGAAAATACATTTACAGTACTGTGCTGTAAAAACTCCAAGTATAAGTGGATTCCCACACAGTTGAAACTGGTGCTGTTCAAGGATCACCCGTATATAATAAGTATCTTTTTTTTTCTGAAAGCAGAACTCAATCTTAAGGTTAAATTCACTCTTTAATGTCTGCATGGATTTAGTGTGAAGATGTCTCCCAAAAGCTGCCTAGAAGAGAAAAATCACAGGAATAATGAATACATTATTCTGAAAAGTATCTAGATTATCTAGAATGGAGCTTAACTTTCTTCACTATTGGAATATAATCAGTATGTTAGAATACATGGATGTGACAGAATCACACAGTAGGGTATTTACCAGGCTATATTTCCATGAGATCTAACAACACTGAAAGAAAGGCTCTGATCAATGACTAAAATGAAAATTAAAATGATCTGGACCAGTATTTTTAATTGCCATACTTTTTAAATGTGACTATAAGTTTCAAAAGACTGGAACCTTTTTTAATGAATATAGCCACTAACATTTTGTTATAGAGAGGGTGTTTTGAATGAATTAGCAATTTGCAGCATTGGGAATCTTTGCCAAATAATCAACTCAAGAATAAAACTTACTTTAATAAAGATGGCATTAAAAGACTGATTGACATTTTCCAATGGTATTAAGTTTTGTTTTGTTTTTAATAAAGGGAAGATAAATAATAGGTTTCAAGTAGAAATACCAGCGTAACAAAGAAATAAATCAAGTTAAATATTTATTCTAAATATCTGATTCTATTATCAAAATTCCCAAGGGCTTATCTAGCAGTTTTGCTGTTCTGAAACTTTAAGTAATCTTCTGAAGCACTGGAACTTCAATAGATTTGTTAACTATGACCTGGCCCATCAGGTAGGGATGTTATTCTTACTCCATTCACCCATTTGTTTCAAACAAGGTCAGTGGCCATTATAGTTCAAGTAGAGTTCCATGAATAGAAAGAACATTTTACAAAACATTGGTTTAATATTAATTACTCTTCCAGTTGAAAAATAATAAAAATCAAAATTCAAAATAAATTAAGCAAAGTAAAAATATTGGCTAACATAAATAAGAAAACCAAAACTAGAAAGTTTCCATCTCTTGCCTCTGAAATTTTCTTTGCCATGCCTGCATTTTCTCTTATCACAAACCCATTTTCTCCACATGGCAACTTAGATGCTCTTTTACAGTCACTGATTCCCATATGCACCATTTTGTTACTCCAGGGGTAAGACACTTCCATTGATTACAAATGCAATAATCCAGGGAGAAGAATACCTTTGAATCAATTTCTCTGACCAGGATATTAATGTAATATGTTCATTTGTATGTGAATTACATAAATCAATCTGGAACAAAGAATAGGGATATTATGATTGCCAGTCCCACCCCAAACTAGCATAAAGGGAAATGTTCTGGAAAAAGAAAACAATGAATTGCTATATGAGATAGGTATTATAAGAGAGGATCAGTCATTACTTTCTACTATACTTGATAATAGAGAAACAAACTTTTATAGATTTAAAAATTATAGCAGCACTTTTAGGAACAGGACCTATTCTTTATACATTCATTCATCTGTTTCAGTCTAAACCAATGTGAGATGAAAGGTCCTATTTTTTTTAACATTATAGTGCTAGAGCTATATAATAGAATTTTTACATATTTTGTGATGTTGATATATGTGATTTATTTTAAACAAATAATAAAACTGAAAGAAATGACAGCTATTAGCAATATCCAGAGTAAACTATAATACCTCACTAGAGATTTAAAAGATCTGAATATGTAAACAAGCTGAAGTTTAAATCATTATTATTTTCATTTCTTAAATATACAGATTAAGTATTATAAATATGTAATTTTCTGCATCAATATGAAATACCCAAAGGAGTATTTTTTGAAAGTAGGATAATGACTAACTGATATGTCAAAAAGAATTCTAAAGAATATTAGAAATTACTCTGAGAAATAGGGCAAAAATGTTATTTCTACTACATCTACAAAAACATTCTTATACTAACTCTCATGAAAAAATATGTAGATAATTAAACAAAATAGATTTTAGAAATAAAGATAGCCACTACTAAGTTGAATAGGAAAAATCAAAACAAAAATCCTTCCTTCTTTCCTATTATTGTAGATCAAAGGGCCTTGCTTCTAGCAAAAGCTACTCTCTCCTCCTGTAAACTAGATCTCATACTCCCTTTTTTGAAGAATTGCTCCAGCAGTACTCCATACGTGTCCTGAAGCATCAGTTTTTTTCAATTAAGACATAGACCAAGTGTTCACAGTTGCCCATTTCACAGGTTCACAGTTACCCACTGCTTCGTTTTGACCAAACTTTAGGTTGTCTCTTTCCTACAGGCTTCTGAACTCTTCTCCAAACCTGAGAAAGCAAAAAAAAAAATATATATATATATAGAATATGTCCCCTCATAAGGTTCTCCCCTAAGAATCAGCTGACGACAGGGAAACCCTTTTCCTGTCAGATAGTGTTACCGAACTTTTTACCTCAATACCCCGGGTTCGTTGTCTCGTTGCTTTGAAGAATGAAGAGGTGGACACAGAATAAAATGAGCAGCAGGCAAAAATTTATTAGAGTATAAGATCAGAAAATAAGAATAGTACGAAAACTCTCTTTACAGAGAGGGGAGGCATTCAAAAGTGAATGCCTGCAACTATAGGCAAGGGACTTTGTTTTATAGGGTTTTTGTTGGCCCCTTTCCTTCACCCTTGTCCCTTCTCAGCTTCTACCCTTATTGGCTAGGTAACTCTAAATGCCTAGTCATTCCTTTTTGACTGGTTCGTTTCCATCATATGAGGAGTGGTCTATGGCGGTACTATTCCTTGTGGGTCATACGTTTTATGGTCTACTTATTTTTAGTCAGGTCTTCTGTCAAATTCATGAGGGAAACCTGAGGGAGGATAGGTAGTGTCTGTCACATTCTCAAGAGGAACTTGATGCCTGAGGGAGTTTGTTAGAGGTTAGATGTTCCCAAAAGAAATGTTTTCAAAAAGTGTTTTTCCCCACCCAGGGACTTTCAAGCCTTAGTCTCTCCCTTTTTGCCTACTGAGTCCTATCTTTCCCTGTCATATGAGCACTGGTCCCCATGTTGGTCCAGCTTCCCCTCAAAGATTCTCCTTATCTCAGTTTATTACCTCCTTTACCTCATAAACAAAAATTCTCTGAGATGATTGCAGATTTCTGAAATTAGGGTGCTCTCCCTATTATTATAGTAGCTTTTTTCCCCTGACAGTTATGTTTTCTATATATATATATATATATATATATATACACACACACACACACACATATACACATATATATGTATATTTTCTTTATATACATGTGTTTATATATATATATATATTTATATATATATACACACATACACATGTACACATACATACGTAATTTGTTGTCAGATTAGCTAACATGCAGTGTATACAGTGTGCTCTTGGTTTGGGGGATAGATTCCCATGATTCATTGCTTACATACAATACCCAGCGCTCATCCCAACAAGTACCCTCCTCAATGCCCATCACCCACTTACCCCCATCCCCTGTCTACCCCATCAACCCTCAGTTTGGTCTCTGTATTTAAGAGTCTCTTATGGTTTGCCTCCCCCAGTTGGAAACTATTTTTTTCCCCTTTCCTTCCCCCATGGTCTTCTGTTAAGTTCCTCAAGCTCCATATATGAGTGAAAACATGGTATCTGTATTTCTCTGACTGACTTATTTTACTTAGCAGAATACCCTCCAGATCCATCCATGTTGTTGCAAATGGCAGGATTTTATTCTTTCTCATTGCCAAGTAGTATTCCATTGTACATATAAACCACATCTTCTTTATCAATTCATCAGTTGATCTTTATCAGTTCATCCATAATTTGGCTATTGTTGAAAGAGCTGCTATAAACATTGGGGCATGTGCCCCTATGAATCAGCACTCCTGTATCCTTTGGATAAATTCCTAGTAGCATTATTGCTGGGTCTTATGTATTTAATGTTTTGAGGAACCTCCACACTAGTGTTTCAATCTAATTAAAATGTTTTCCTAGCTAGATTCCACATTTGTTTTTATTTGACAACGTATGCTATTACTCAACCCATTTTTAAAACTTTTTTAATGTTTATTTATTTTTGAGAGAGAGACAGAGTGTGAGTGGGGGTGGAGTAGAGAGAGAGGGAGACATAGAATCTGAAGCAGGCTCCAGGCTCTGAGCTGTCAGCACAGAGCCCGACATGGGACTTAAACTTATGAACCCCAGGAGATGAGGACCTGAGCCAAGGTCTGATGCTTAACTGACTGAGCCACTCAGACGCTCCTTCAACCCATTTTTAAAGAATTCTGTCTTGACACTAAAATCAGTCTAGCTCCTGCACCAGCTCTCTTTTCAAAATAAAACTCTTTATAATGACATGTTTCTTCTTCCATTTAAAATGAAATTCCTTTATTTTCAATATCTCCAGTATCACTCTTTCCACACTGTCTACCCCTTCACAAATATCAACCGTTCCAACATCCACATATGAACACAAACTAGGTATTTTTTCAAAATTCTGTGCCATATACAATATGTATTCCTTAACCACTTAATATGTACAACACTGAGTCTTTTCTTTATTTAATTTCTGTATATATTTTTATATGTCATTGATGAAGGTTTTTAGTTCTGTTTCTGTTTTTTGTTTTTGCTTTTTTTTTTTTTTGTACTATGTTCTTAACATCATTTTTTCCCCAATGGTTTTGTAATTTTTATTGCACAATTTTGTATGGAATGGTGTTTTTTATAGATACAGATTTTAACCTGAAAATCAACAGCTATAATAATGCTTACTTGGGACTAAAGAATTGCAATTCAGGGAGCACAGATTCTAGTAGAAACCCAAGTAGTATTCTGCTTGTAGGAGGAAAGCAGAGGGTCTTCTGAGGTAAAAGAAGGGTACAATTACATGATTTGAAGAGAAGGGAAAATTTTTTCTATGGTTGTTAACAAGATAAGCCAACCTGGATCATACATTGACTGACTACTGATTCTGTCTTTAGAAAGTCCACAACCATCAATCTCATGATCAAGATGTCCATTCCCCCTCTGACTTCTCAGCCAGTTGTTTAAAATAATTGCCATATTGCCCATTCTGAAAGTTTTGGCCCACTTCAAGCAGAGACTAGTTAAGGGAGTAGCTCTGCATTGATCTCTTCAACTTTATTTTATAATGGCTTCAGTCAAGTCAGTTTTTCACAAATGTATATATCTCTTCACAGTGGGACTGGCTGCACACACACACACACACACACACACACACAAGTTATTTCAGTATATAGATATATGAATCTTTTCAATTCTGGAAAAAATTAATTATCAATTTATTTCAAGAAGAGTCCTATTATGTTTTTGTTTTCTCTTTTTAGAGAAATATATCCAGAAAGTTAAAGTTAAACAACTATCTCTCTGAAAAATAAAAATTAATTAGTGATAATCAAATGCAAACAAAATTTAAAAAAGAATTTGAACATTGTAGTAAGTACCATTGAAAATTTTATAATCTTTGTAAAGTAATCTGTAAAAATACTCTAAGAAATGTAAATAGTTTATTTAAAGTTGAATAGAATTCCTTCTGGGAATTTAACCTATGATATTATAATGCATATGACTTATTTAACACATTCATTATGCATCAAATGTGATTTGATATTTTAAATATAATACCTACCATCCAGGAAAGGTCTTCAATTTTGAGCTTAAGTGATACTTTTAAGCAGGGAAATGTTTCCAAGGTCATACAGCTAGTCAAGAACGGAGAACTTAAGCTTAGATTTGTTTAATTTCATTGCTTATTCTTTTCCTCCCTTTGTGACTACACCATGTTTTATTTAAAGGTTTGATTCAATAGCTCAAATGGTATATTTTATTACAATGTTTTCTGTAATATTAAAAATCAGAAAAGCTGAACATCTAATATTACAGAAATAACTTGATAAATTTTTAAATATTAAAATGGCTTCTAAGATTATACCTTGTGCACACAGTATAGAAATCTTAAAATTGTTTATGCTACAGTAAAGATAAAGATGGAAATATTATTAGCTTTACCCTACAGACTCTACTGAAGCATAAAATCATTAAACAAATTGCAAATGTAAAAAGCTACAAATAGTTGGTACTATAGAAGATTTTAAGGGGCGCCTGGGTGGCGCAGTCGGTTAAGCGTCCGACTTCAGCCAGGTCACGATCTCGCACTCCGTGAGTTCGAGCCCCGCGTCAGGCTCTGGGCTGATGGCTCGGAGCCTGGAGCCTGTTTCCGATTCTGTGTCTCCCTCTCTCTCTCTGCCCCTCCCCCGTTCATGCTCTGTCTCTCTCTGTCCCAAAAATAAATTAAAAAAAAAAAAAAAAGATTTTAAAACCAGTATTGTGAGGGAAGGGATTCATTTTTCAAGACCAATAACCTGGAAGTTGGCCTTTGCAAAGCTCCATGGAAACCAGCCAGAGCTGACTTCTTAAAGCAAGGAAACCTGATAAAGGTTTGAGGTAGAGAATAAACTCACCCACTCACCGTGTCATAAGAGATATCATCACAAATGTAGACTTTCCCATTCCCCATCACATTTTAAGGAGTCATAGAAATCTAGCAGGGGTGGCTGTCATATTCCTGGAGAGGGACTCTGAATTTTGGACCAAGTGACTTTTAAGATGCTAGTGATTATATTATAATGCTTGTTTTACATGTGCATTTGTGTGTGTGTGTGTGTGTGTGTGTGTGTGTATGTTAATATATATTAATATATAATATAGTTAATATTTGTAGTATTTTTACCTTAAATAAAAATTCTTCTCAAAAGGGTTAATGTTTGAATAACTATAATAGAGAGATGATAAACTGAGGTTAGTCGTAATTGCCTTGGAAATATAACTGAAATTCTCCTTCACTATGGACACATGCAAATGCACAAAATAAGATTTGGATTATATATCAGAGTTTAAATTATGCTTTAGTCTGAACTTTTAAAGTGAAATTATTTTGAAACTGAGAATTATTTTAGAACTGATTTCTTATTAATTCATATATTACAGTTCATATGTTAAAATTTTAAAATTAGTTTAAATTTCATAGACTACACATGGTAAGCCCTGCTAGTATTTAAATTTAATACCAAAATAATTCTTGTCAAATATGCAGCCTGGTAGAAAGGAATGCAGATGGCTTTATATGAAAATCTGTGTCACTAGAGAGATGTTCCAGATTGACAGTAAAATGTGTTGATAGAGTCATAACCAGAGTCGACTAACTTTGCTGAAAAACCAGGAAAATGATGGTAGTTAGGCTGAGGACTGAGAAGAACTTTCATTATTTATTAACTTTTTTTGGCATAGGGTGTTAATGAGTGACAGCTTTTTGCATATACGAATGTGCAAGAACACACATAAGCATGTATGTTTTATCACTATAGAAAGAAGAAACATTTATGACTCCTTTACAGTTATGAATGATTTATTTAACTTGTCCTTGCTTCTAAGACATGAGCATTTCCCCTAATCCTAAAACGGTATTGATATCCCAGAGATTGCAGTTTATCATGTTCAAAAGTGTAATAATAACTCTGGGTATTTTGGGGGATTAAGTTGTATGACAACTATAGTTCTGGAGTTATGCAAGCCCCAACCATAAATTAACCTCAGGGCTAGATTGTGGCATCTGTTTTCTCCTAATAAGTTTGATGTTTGTGCTATTTTGAGTCAAGGATATTTGGAATTGAAACTCAATGCGTCCTTTTCTAATTTTATGTAAACATGATGAGAGTTTTGTCTGGACAAAGGTAGAAGCATCAACAACAACAATACAACAGCATCAATAGCAAAAACTGAATGAAATCTATGAAATAAATATTTTCACACATTGGGAAAATGTTGTTTATATTCTGAAATCAATGAGAGGAATAATCAAACAAGGTGAATTTTACAAACACCCTGTCTTTCTTACTGGAAGCCTTCTCCAAATCGCAGCGCACAGGTGGGGAAATGTGCAAAACAGGGAAGATTTCTGACTAGATACAGAAGTCAAAATGCAAGGATGCTAAGGTGTCCAGAACCAGCAGGCAGAATACTGGACAGAAGGGAACTACTCCGAGAAATGGCTTGAAAGATCTTTGTAGAGAATCACTTTAGTCGTTGGCTGAATACTGACTGTACAGGTATAAGGCAAGATTCTTGGAGGGTACCAGAAACAACTACTGAGCAAAGATAACAACTAAGGAGCTATCATCTGAAGAATCAATTCCCAGATGACACCCAGAACAGGAACAATCAAGTTCTGATCAGCCAGGGTGGAGAGGTTTTGATGATAACTGAAATTTTCAGTAGAAACCTGAGAAAGCTCATATAAATAATGGTACAGATCGGTCTTAATGTTAAATCTAATCTGTCCAGTCTTTGGAGTTTTCCAATATAAGATTCAATCATCTGCAAACAGATAGTTTTTCTTTTTCCTTTCCTGTTTGGATGCCTTTTATTTCTTTATTAGAAATAATAAGTACAATGAGGTTAAAGGATACAAAATCAACATATAAAAATCAATTCTGTGGGTGCCTGTATGGCTCAGTCAGTTAAGTCTCTGACTTGATCTTGGCTCAGGTCATGATTTGTGAGATTAGCCTCGCAATTGAGCTCTGCACTGACAGCGTGGAGCCTGCTTGAGATTCTCTCAAAAAAATACATAAACTTAAAAAAATCAATTGTGTTTGTACATAATAACAATAGAAATTAAGAGACAATCCTATTTACAATAGCATCAGAAAGAATAAAATGTTTAGGAGTAAATTTAACAAAGGAGGTTGGAAGACTCGTATGATGAAAACTACAAAATGCTGATGAAAGAAATTAAAGAAAACCCATTTACATGGAAACTTATTACATGTTCATGAATTGAAAGACTCAGTATTGTTAAAATGCCTGTACTACATAAAGCTTTCTACAAATTCAGTGTAATCTCTGTCAAATTCACAATGACATTTTTTACAGAACAAATAAAAAAACCCTAAGTCCATATGGAATTACAAAGGACCCTGGATAGCCAAAACAATCTTGAGAAAAAGGACTTAGATAGAAGCATCATATAACCTCATTTCAAAATACATTTTAAGACTATAGGAATCAAAACAGTATGGTATTGTCATAAACACAGATATATAGACCAATAGAACACAATAGAGAGCCCCAAATAAATGCACGCATATACAGCTAACTGATCTTTGACAAGGATGCCAAGAATACACAATAGAGAAAGGATAGTCTTCAACAAATGGTGTTAGGAAAACTGGATATCCACCTGAAAAATAATGAAATCGGATGCTTATCATACATCATATACAAAAGTCAATTCAGAATGGATTAAAGGCTCAAACATAAAAACTGAAACTGGATATCTTAGAAAAAAAACACAGGGATAAGCTCTATGACACTGGTCATAGCACTGGCTTTTGTGTATATCACCAAAAGCACAGGCAAGAACAACAAAAGTTAGAAAAGTGGGACTACATCAAAATAAAATATTTCTGCTGCAGAGAAAAGGAAATAATCAACATAATGAAATGTAACTGACATAATAGGAGAGAATATTTGCAAACTATGTACCTGGTAAGGGTTTAATATCCAAAATATATAAGGAACTCCTATATGCAATAATAAAAAAATAATAATTCAATTAAAATGGGTAAAAGACTTGAATAGACAATTCTCCCAAGAAGACATACAAATGGCCCAAAGGTATGTAAAATGATGCTCAACATAACTAATCATTAGGGGAATACAAATCAAAATCACAATGAGACATCATTTTACACCTGTTAGGATAGCTAATTATATTATTATTTGTTAAGTGTTAGCAAGAATGTGGAGAAAATGAAGCCCTTATATACTATTGGTGGAAATGTAAAATGTTATTGATATAGGTGAATTTGCTTCTGCCATTTTGATTTCTGTCTTTTCTGTGTGTCATGTCTATTTTATTCCTCTCTTCTTCCTCTCTTCTATGTTTTCTTAAAAGAATAATTACTAGTATAATGTTTTAATTCCTTGAATTATATTTATACTATATTTGTTTGAATCTTTTTCTTAGTGATTGGTTGATTTTTGGTTTAATAGATACTTCTTAATTTATCAGATTATGTTTTAGATCTATACTAACATAACCAGTATAATGTAGAAATGTTATTCCTACATGGCTGTATCCTCTCTTTCCTTTTTGTCGTACTAATATTATTATGTGTCTTCTAAATTTCCTGCAAACTCAAAACCATATTTTTATAATTGTTACTTTATATCATTTTATGTCATTCAAGACACATTAGAAAAGATGCTTTGTTATATTAGCTTTCTTACTTACTCTTCTTCTCTGTTTCCCTTAATTGCTTCCTGTATAATTCAGTCACCATCTGTTGTATTTCCTTATTCTAATAGTTTTCAAATCCATGGTATTTGTGCTTTGTTATTTGACAATAACAATTATCAAGTTTTGTTATTATTTGACAACTTGTTATTGTCAAATATATTACATGTCTATATATTATAGACCCAACAATATAATTATATACATACTAATTTTTACAATTTTTTGAATCCGTTAAAGCAAGAAAGAAGTATACATTTATACTGTCTTCTTTAATTACCTAATTTTATTTACCACTGTTCTGTTGCTTTTTTTTTCCATATGGAATTACTTTATAGTCTTAAATCACTTTATTTGTCCAAAAGAATTTTGTATGGTATTTTTTGTAAGTCACATCAGCTGGCAAAAAATTCTGAGGATGTCTTTATTTTGTCTTCATTTTTGAAATATAGTTTTCCAGGATATAAGATTTTTGGTTGACAATTTGTTTTTTATACTTTATATGTGTCAACTCACAACCTTCTAGCCTCCATTCTTTGGTGTGTGTGTGTTTGTGTGTGTTGTTGTTTTGTTTTGTTTTGTTTTTTGTTTTTTGTTAGAGAGAGAGCGTAATCAGGGTAAGGGCAGAGAGAAAGAGGGAGAGAGAGAGAATCCCAAACATGTTCTGCGCTGTCAGCATAGAGCCCGAGGCCGGGCTTGATTACAGGAACCCAGAGATCATGACCTGAGCTGAAATCAAGAGTTGGACGCTTAACTGACTAAACCACCCATGTGCCCCAGCCTCCATTATTTCTGATGAGGTGTCAGTTATTAACTTTATTGGGTTTCCTTGTATATGATCAGTCATTTTTTTATTTGATGCTTTTTTAAAGTTTATTTATTTTGAAAAGAGAGAGAACAAGCGAGCAGGAGAGGGGCAGGGTGGAGAGAGAGAGAGAGAGAATGAGAGAGAGAGAGAGAGAGAGAGAGAGAGAGAGAGAGAATATCCCAAGCAGGCTCTATGCCATTAGCACAGAGCTCCCACAGGGCTTGAATTCAGGAACTGTGAGATTGTGACCTGAGCTGAAACCAAGAGTCAGATGTTCAACTGACTGAGCCACCCAGACATCTTTTTACTTGATACTTTTAAGATTTTGCCTTTCTCTTTAAGCAGTTTTTCCCCTATAATAAATCTAGATATGGATTTCTGTGCCTTCTTAGAGATCATTGAGCTACTTGGTATTTTTTTTAAAAAATTGTTAATGTTTATTTATTTTTGAGAAAGAGACAGACAGAGCATGAGTGGGGAAGGGGAAGAGAGGTACTGAGACACAGAATCTGAAGCAGGTTCCAGGCTCCAAGCTGTCAGGACGGAGCCTTATGGCAGGGCTTGAACCCATGAGTCATGAGATCATGAGCTGAGCCAAAGTTGAACATTCAACCGGCTCAACCACCCAGGTGCCCTGAGCTACTTCAGTATTAGATTTAATGTTTTTAATCAGATTTATAAGTTTCCAACCATTATATCTTTGAATATTTTTTTTGGTTCCTTACACTGTCTTCTTTTTTCCTGGAACTCCAGTTAAACTTATGTTACTGTGCTTAATGAAACTCCGCATTTCTCAAAGGTTCCGTTCAGTTTTCTTTATTTATTTTTCCATTTGATTCTGAGACGCATGGGGGCACCTGGGTGGTTCAGTTGGTTTAGCATCTGACTTCCGCTCAGTTCATAATCTTGCAGTTCATGAGTTCAAACCCCATATTGGGCTCTGTGCAGATAGCTCAGAGCATTGATCCTGCTTCAGATTCTGTGTCTCCCTCTGTCTCTGCCCCTCCCCCATGTCTCTCTTAAAAATACATAAACATTAAAAAAATTTAAAAATATATATGATTCTGAGATGCATGATTTCTATTAATCGATCTTCAAGTTTAATGATCCTTCCACTAGCTCAGTTTTACTATTTAGCATCTCTAGTATTTTTTTAATTGTGCTTTTTGTGTTATTCCACTCCAAAATTTCATGGTAGCTCTTTTTTTATCTTTATATCCTTATTAATATGCTTTATTTGGTTGCACATTGTCATTGTGCCATTTTTTACTTTTTAAGTATGACTCCTTTTAGTTCTTTTAGCTTAATTATAATAGCTTCTTTAAGGTAATCATTCATCTTCTAAGTATGACATATAGGTACTCTCAATGGCAATTATTTTTGCCTGTTTTTTTCTTGTGTATGGCTTACACTTTCCACTTTTGCTGCATTTGTCATAAAAGTTTTGTTGACAGTCAAATGCTTTAATTATACTTTGTAACAATTCTGGATTGTTCTCTATGTTGCCTTTGTTCTTGCCTACATTGACCTAAAATAGAGGTTTATCATGCTGAGCTATGGAGGAAAACAACAGGTCTTGTCTCAAAGGGTACAGACACTGGCCGATCTTATCCACATGTAATAGATTTTCTTGAATAAATATTTCTTCATTTGTTGTATCACAATAAGAAAATTCTCAAAAATTTTAATTAGATTTTTATTCTATTCACATGTATTATGGTTGTTTCCTTGGAGAGATATTCCATGCAGTTTATCATGATATCAATCTAGAAGTCATTCTCAGATAAAATATTTTTAATATGTTAATACCATCCACCTGAAAACAGGGATTTTTCTTTTTGAGACTGACAAACTGATCTAAAATTTATGTATAAAATTCTAGAAACAAGTAGAGTAGCAAACAGGAAATGAAAGAACTTTTTTTAGGAAAAAAAAGGGTAAGTTGGAAGAATTACATTAGTTAATTTCAAGACCTTCAAAGAAGTTGCAGTACTCAAGGTGGCATGTTTTTGGCATAAGCATAGATGCATATTAATGAAAGATAGTATGTAGCAATAGAACCACAATGTACAAACAATAGATAATTCATGGATACACCAAGGTAAATATTTTCAACAAAACCACTAGAACAAATTAACACCCATACGGAAAAAAAAGTGAATGTCAATTTTTATTTCACAATACACAAAAATTGTTTTTAAATTCCCATAGATCTCAATGTACATACTAAAATCATATACCTTCTAGAATACTACATAGGAAAAAATCTTAAGTAATTTAGTATAAGCAAAGATCATGACGAATCACACACACACACACACACACACACACACACAAGAAAAATCTGTTCTTTGAAAGACACTTAAAAAATGTAAAGGTACATTATACATTTGGTTTTTTGGTGTCTTAAAATTAGGTTATAATTATTCTCTATATATTCTAGAACCAAACTTTTTTTAGATATATCTATTTTCAATGTTTTCTGATAGTCTGTGTGATAAATTATTCAAATAGTACATGTACTTTCTCAAAATTAAAATCTGTTTTTCTAAAGGTGTTCATAAAAGTACTTGAACCTGGAGTATATTAAGAATCCTTAATCTCAGAGCAGACAAAAGAAAATACCAAAATAGATACTCTACACCCTGAATGTGGATGTTTATAAACAATATTAGCTCCAAACTGGAGAAGTAAAACCAAATACCATCAATTTATGAAGAAATAAATTTCCACATATTTATAATATGAAGTACTACTAAGCAATAAAAGAAAACAAACTGCATACATTCAACAACGTGGATGAATCTCCACAGCATTGTGCTGAGTCAAAGAATCCTTATATAAAGTAACACATGTTGTTTTATTCCATTTATATGAAGTTTTAGAATCGTCAAAATTATTCTGCACTGACAGAGAACAGATTCGTGGTTGCCTAGGGCTGAGGATGTGGGAGATTGACTGCAAAAGAAACTTTTTGTAGTGATGAAAATATTCTGCATGTTCTGATGGCTAAATGTTATTTATCAAATGCATTTGTCAAAACTCATAGGACTCTATAATTAAAATTAGTTACTTTATGTTATATAAATTAGATCACAATGATGATGATTCATAAAGTAAAACAAAAAAATGAAAAAACAAAAAAGGTTTATAGGATCAATCAGAGAGAAAACAGAAGTTACTGAATGCCTAACCATATCAACATTTGATCACTATGGTTAGAAATCATAGATAAAAGAAAAGGATCATATAATTTAGTCTGAAGAATTGAATATACACTTAGGAATGTAAATGTTTAAGAACACTTACAAAAACACTAAAAAAATCTAATACTAAACTTATATCAAATAAAGAAGTCATGTGATCCCTGATGTGTTATAGACTCTTAGATTTCTCCTCTCCCTTTCTCCAAATATACCTCAAAATTAATAATTACAAGAGACTCTGTAATTTCAGTGTTTTTAAAAATGTGAAATACTGAAATAGAAAAGTCATTCTAAACAACTTTCAGGAGATACAGTTATTCACATTTTTATATAATTCAAAATGTTACCTTAAGTAATATATGTCAGTTGTATTAAGCATATTGACTTAAACATACATCGTTATTTCAAAATGTTTCTCAAGCTATATCAAACTATTACGATGAAGCATGTCCTTCTGAAAAGTAAATCAAAATGATTAGTCTGTATTTAAAAAAAATATTGTTCCATTAATTTTGGTTATAGATTATAAGAATGCAATTATTTGTTTTTAGTTTGGATGATTTCTAGAATTCAAAGACCCAGGGATGAATTTGTCAAATTAAATGTCTTAAGAATTGGGGCACCTGGGTGGCTCAGTTGGTTATGCATCTGACTCTTGATATCAGCTCAGGTCATGATCTTGTGGTATGTGAGATCAAGTTCTGTGTGGGGCTCTGAGCTGATAGCATGGAGCCTGCTTGGGATTCTCTTTGTCCCTCTCCCTCAGGCCCTCTCACTCTCTGCCCCTCCCTCACTTGTGCTCTCTCTCCTTCTCTCTCTCTCAAAATAATAAACCTAAAAAAAAAAGAATTAAATGTTATTTTTTCAGTGAAGAATATAAGAAAGAAAGTATATTTTTCCAGGGGCAGCTGGGTGGCTCAGCATCCAACTTTTGATTTCCTCTCAGGTCATGATCTCACAGTTTGTGAGATCCAGTTCTGCTTTGGGCTCCACGTAGTGTGGAGCCTCAGGATTCTCTTTCTCCCCCTCCCCTGCTTGCACATGCTCTTTCTCTCTAAAAATAATGAATAAACATTAAATAGTATATATATATATATATATATATATATATATATATATATATATATTTTCCAGTCAAGTGAGATGAATTTCAAAATTGAATCACATTTACTATTGTTTATTATGGCAGTCTTTTTTATATATATATTTTTTTAATTTTTTTTTCAACGTTTTTTATTTATTTTTGGGACAGAGAGAGACAGAGCATGAACGGGGGAGGGGCAGAGAGAGAGGGAGACACAGAATCGGAAACAGGCTCCAGGCTCCGAGCCATCAGCCCAGAGCCTGACGCGGGGCTCGAACTCACAGACCGCGAGATCATGACCTGGCTGAAGTCGGACGCTCAACCGACTGCGCCACCCAGGCGCCCCTAGTCTTTTTTATATTTTTGAAGCTCATTATTTTAAAGCTTCTGGTAGTTTATCCAATCAAATGTCCTCAATTTTTTTCTTATAGGTATAATAAAATACATAATGATTTCTTTAAAAAAATAAAAAAAAGTATAAGAACATAAGGTACATTTGCCCTTGCATTCCAAATAATAAGTGATTCTTTAAAAAGTATATTTTAAAGATATTTAAGCTTTGAGAATAATTAACTTGCCTTAAATGGAAACACTAACTTCAAGAGGGTTCTTTTGCAATCTCCACAGCTGTCTTCCCAACACTGAATACATAAATATCATTCTGGCACTATGGCATACATATAATGGCATCAACATACTGCGTTATGACTAGCAATATTATTCATGATCTTTTGCAATTAGTTGTGCTTAAAATGAAGACAGCTGTTAAAGTGGAATCTTTTATCATATGCATGTATTATTAAATTTGCTTCAAAATGGCAATAAAACTGTGAGTGATTTCCAGAGCAGAAGAGCTTCTTAAGAAAATAAACAAATATAGAAAAAGCAAGCATTTATTGAGCACTTCCTCTTAGCCAGACATTTTGCTAAGTATATTATAATAAATTACCTCTAATCCTCACAACAATATTTCAAGTGAGATATTTTCTGCCTTTTAGAGAGAAGAATACTGAAGTGTTAAAATGAAAATGATTTTCCACATTTTAAACATCTAGTGGTTAACAAGACAAAGATGTGTTTCCAGGTTAGTATGACTCCAGTATTTGGTCAAGGCCCAACATCCCTTCATCCTCACTTCTTATTTCTTCATGATGGCTTGAGTGCTTAAAACTAAAAACTGAGAAAGGAAAAAAGAGTCAAGCAAATTATGGATGCTACATTATTGGAGAAAAAATGGTGAAGACATTGGTGAGATTTTTGAATCTTACCAAAACCTGTTACTGTCTTCTATTATTCTTTTAGAAAATAAAGGAAAAAAATATGTAGATTTAAAATTTTGAGTTGAGTACTGAGGAATGAAGAAATTAATGTGTCTACTGGGTGAGTGAAGAAAAAATTAATCATTTTTTCCAACTAAGAAATCATGACTGGAGGAAAATAAACTGAATAGTGAAGACATCAAACAGGATTCAGAAAATTTAGTGACACATTGCAAGAGCTAGGTAATAAGTGGTGGTGTAAGCAAATAGTTTTGCAACAAAAATACTTCATGTTAAAAGTGTGTGATAGAAGGGGCACCTGGGTGGCTCAGTCAGTTAAGCATCTGACTCTTGATTTTGGTTCAGGTCATGATCTTGCAGTTTGTGGGATCGAGTCCCACATCGGCCTCTGGGCTGATAGTGCAGAGCCTGCTTGGGATTCTCTCTCTCTCCCTCTGTCTCTGCTCTTCCACAGCTCTCTCTCTCCCTCTCTCTTTCTCTCTCCCTCTCTCTCTCTCTTTCCTTCCCTCTCCCTCTCTGCAAATAAATAAACTTTAAAATGAACATTGAAAAAGTATATGAAAGAAGTATAAAATAGGAACTGCATTGCAAGAAAATAGAATTTCAAACATTCAGGTGAATACCAAGATTAGATAGTGGATTTGATAGTCATGTATTTTGGAGGATAAGATTTGTGCAACAGCTTCAAACCTTTTAGTTTGGTTTCTGTCAGTTACTTACAACCTACTTAATACTATCAGCAAAATAATTTTTAAAACTATTTTAGCAATAATTTGAAAAAATTTCCAATATTGACTTCTGAACACTTCACAAAGCTTAAATTGTGATACAAATGTGGCTATTTCAATTCAAATTCAAATACGTTGAATTACAAATTCCAAGTCATTTCATTCTAATAGTCATTGTAAAAATAGCATTCCTTCTATTTTCTAACTCAGCAGAGAATAGTATTGGGTTTTCTATATGAATCATGAAAATTCCTAGAATACCTATAATTCCAGGTTAATTGCTATGATTTTTTACTGTCCTGGGATAGGGAATACCAGTTAGGATGTCAGTTGCTCTTTAAAATAGCATTACATTTAAGTTATCAGTAAAATATATAACATACAATATATGTGTTAATTGCTGGCTTGTGTTATCAGCAAGGCAGAATTCTAGTCAACAGTAGATTATTAGTTATTAAATTTGAGGGGAGTCAAAAATTATACACAGATTTTTGACTGTATGATAAGTCAGCACTCATAAGCATCACATTGTTCAAGAGTTAACAATGAAAGAAATGGATAGCCATTAAATATTCCAGGACTGAAACATAGACTCATTTATATAGGAGTCTAGGCTAAAAATTTTAACTCCCTCAGAAGGAAATCCAAAAAGAACAATAAATGCAAGCCATCAGGTTTTATATATTGGTTTTAGAAATGGTGGTGACTCCTATTAAAAGTTCTGGTAACCATAATGTGAGGGAGTAAACAAATTGCCAGTTGGCAACTGACAGTGAAAGTCAAGTTTGTTGAAAGCACTACTTCTTGCAGACTAGTGTAGAGAAAATGTGTTTCCAGAATAACAGCAGTGACCAAGTAACAGTCTATGGTTTTGGAAGAAATAGAAGCAGAAACATCAAGGGAAGAAAGTGAGGACATGCGTCAACATTGCCCGTGTCAAACCATTACTCAGTTTTATAACCACTAGGAATATTTGGCTGCAACAAAGTACTCTGTAAATCCCATTCTTAAATCTATAAATGACCAGTTATAACCAGAATTTACCAAGATGAGAGTACAGACCAATTCCTTTAGAAGAAGCTGAGAGGAAAAGTTGAAGTTTGATCAGATAGCATCTATGTAGGGGGGGGGGCAATAGTGGAAGAATGAGTAAGTCACACCTCCTCAAATGCATTTCCTCCAAGCAATGGTTTCAAAAAAATAAAGGTAAAATCTTCCTTATGGAGTTAAATATCTCATAAATACACATCTAAATTTCTAAATACACATCTAAACATGTATGATTTCTCCCACAAAAAGTTCACAGACCCATAAAAAATTCACACTGCATGTATTTTCTCCCTATGCGTCATTAATGAAGGTCTCTAACTTAATCTGAGGTCATCGTCATTCCCCTGAAGGTTTTTTTTTTTTCAGTATATGAAATTTATTGTCAAATTGGTTTCCATACAACACCCAGTGCTCATCCCAAAAGGTGCCCTCCTCAATACCCATCACCCACCCTCCCCTCCCTCCCACCCCCCATCAACCCTCAGTTTGTTCTCAGTTTTTAAGAGTCTCTTATGCTTTGGCTCTCTCCCACTCTAACCTCTTTTTTTTTTTTCCCTTCCCCTCCTCCATGGGTTTCTGTTAAGTTTCTCAGGATCCACATAGGAGTGAAAATATATGGTATCTGTCTTTCTCTGTACGGCTTATTTCACTTAGCATAACACTCTCCAGTTCCATCCATGTTGCTACAAAGGGCCATATTTCATTCTTTCTCATTGCCATGTAGTACTCCATTGTGTATATAAACCACAATTTCTTTATCCATTCATCAGTTGATGGACATTTAGGCTCTTTCCATAATTTAGCTATTGTTGAGAGTGCTGCTATAAACAGTGGGGTACAAGTGCCCCTATGCATCAGTACTCCTGTATCCCTTGGGTAAATTCCTAGCAGTGCTATTGCTGGGTCATAGGGTAGGTCTATTTTTAAATTTCTGAGGAACCTCCACATTGCTTTCCAGAGCGGCTGCACCAATTTGCATTCCCACCAACAGTGCAAGAGGGTTCCCGTTTCTCCACATCCTCTCCAGCATCTATAGTCTCCTGATTTGTTCCTTTTGGCCACTCTGACTGGCGTGAGGTGATATCTGAGTGTGGTTTTGATTTGTATTTCCCTGATAAGGAGCGATGTTGAGCATCTTTTCATGTGTCCGTTGGCCATCCGGATGTCTTCTTTAGAGAAGTGTCTATTCATGTTTTCTGCCCATTTTTTCACTGGGTTATTTGTTTTTCGGGTGTGGAGTTTGGTGAGCTCTTTATAGATTTTGGATACTAGCCCTTTGTCTGATATGTCATTTGCAAATATCTTTTCCCTTTCCATTGGTTGCCTTTTAGATTTGTTGGTTGTTTCCTTTGCTGTGCAGAAGCTTTTTATCTTCATAAGTTCCCAGTAGTTCACTTTTGCTTTTAATTCCCTTGCCTTTGGGGATGTGTCGAGTAAGAGATTGCTACGGCTGAGGTCAGAGAAGTCTTTTCTTGCTTTATCTTCTAGGGTTTTGATGGTTCTGTCTCACATTCAGGTCCTTTATCCATTTTGAGTTTGTTTTTGTGAATGGTGTGAGAAAGTGGTCTAGTTTCAATCTTCTGCATGTTGCTGTCCAGTTCTCCCAGCACCATTTGTTAAAGAGACTGTCTTTTTTCCATTGGATGTTCTTTCCTGCTTTGTCAAAGATGAGTCGGCCATACGTTTGTGGGTCTAGTTCTCGGGTTTCTAGGCTATTCCATTGGTCTATGTGTCTGTTTTTCTGCCAATACCATGCTGTCTTGATGATCACAGCTTTGTAGTAGATGCTAAAGTCTGGGATTGTGATTCCTCCTGCTTTGGTCTTCTTCTTCAAATTTGCTTTGGCTATTCGGGGCCTTTTGTGGTTCCATATGAATTTTAGAATTGCTTGTTCTAGTTTCGAGAAGAATGCTGGTGCAATTTTGATTGGGATTGCATTGAATGTGTAGATAGCTTTGGGTAGTATTGACATTTTGACAATATTTATCCTTCCAATCCATGAGCAGGGAATGTCTTTCCATTTCTTTATATCTTCTCCAATTACCTTCATAAGCTTTCTATAGTTTTCGGCATACAGATCTTTTACATCTTTGGTTAGATTTATTCCTAGGTATTTTATGCTTCCTGGTGCAATTGTGAATGGGATCAATTTCTTTATTTGTCTTTCTGTTGCTTCATTGTTAGTGTATAAGAATGCAACTGATTTCTGTACATTGATTTTGTATCCTGCAACTTTGCTGAATTCATGTATCAGTTCTAGCAGACTTTTGGTGGAGTCTGTCGGATTTTCCATGTATAATATCATGTCATCTGCAAAAAGCGAAAGCTTGACTTCGTTTTTGCCAATTTTGATGCCTTTGATTTCCTTTTGTTGTCTGATTGCTGATGCTAGCACTTCCAACACTGTTAAACAACAGCGGTGAGAGTGGGCATCCCTGTTGTGTTCCTGATCTCAGGGAAAAAGCTCTCAGTTTTTCCCTGTTGAGGATGATGTTAGCTGTGGGCTTTTCAAAAATGGCTTTTATGATGTTTAAGTATGTTCCTTCTATCCCGATTTTCTCAAGGGTTTTTATTAAGAAAGGGTGCTGGATTTTGTCAAAGGCCTTTTCTGCATCGATTGACAGGATCATATGGTTCTTATCTTTTCTTTTATTAATGTGATGTATCACGTTGATCGATTTGCGAATGTTGAACCAGCCCTGCATCCCAGGAATGAATCCTACTTGATCATGGTGAATAATTCTTTTTATATGCTGTTGAATTTGATTTGCTTGTATCTTATTGAGAATTTTTGCATCCATATTCATCAGGGATATTGGCCTGTAGTTCTCTTTTTTTACTGGGTCTCTGTCTGGTTTAGGAACCAAAGTAATACTGGCTTCATAGAATGAGTCTGGAAGTTTTCCTTCCCTTTCTATTTCTTGGAATAGCTTGAGAAGGATAGGTATTATCTCTGCTTTAAACGTCTGGTAGAACTCCCCTGGGAAGCCATCTGGTCCTGGACTCTTATTTGTTGGGAGATTTTTGATAACCGATTCAATTTCTTCGCTGGTGATGGGTCTGTTCAAGCTTTCTATTTCCTCCTGATTGAGTTTTGGAAGAGTGTGGGTGTTTAGGAATTTGTCCATTTCTTCCAGGTTGTCCAATTTGTTGGCATATAATTTTTCATAGTATTCCCTGATAATTGTTTGTATCTCTGAGGGATTGGTTGTAATCATTCCATTTTCATTCATGATTTTATCTATTTGGGTCATCTCCCTTTTCTTTTTGAGAAGCCTGGCTAGAGGTTTGTCAATTTTGTTTATTTTTTCAAAAAACCAACTCTTGGTTTCGTTGATCTGCTCTAACGTTTTTTTAGATTCTATATTGTTTATTTCTGCTCTGATCTTTATTATTTCTCTTCTTCTGCTGGGTTTAGGCTGCCTTTGCTGTTCTGATTCTATTTCCTTTAGGTGTGCTGTTAGATTTTGTATTTGGGATTTTTCTTGTTTCTTGAGATAGGCCTGGATTGCGATGTATTTTCCACTCAGGACTGCCTTCGCTGCATCCCAAAGCGTTTGGATTGTTGTATTTTCATTTTCGTTTGTTTCCATATATTTTTTAATTTCTTCTCTAATTGCTTGGTTGATCCACTCATTCGTTAGTAGGGTGTTCTTTAACCTCCATGCTTTTGGAGGTTTTCCAGACTTTTTCCTGTGCTTGATTTCAAGCTTCATAGCATTGTGGTCTGAAAGTATGCATGGTATAATTTCAATTCTTGTAAACTTATGAAGGGCTGCTTTGTGACCCAGTATATGATCTATCTTGGAGAATGTTCCATGTGCACTCGAGAAGAAAGTATATTCTGTTGCTTTGGGATGCAGAGTTCTAAATATATCTGTCAAGTCCATCTGATCCAATGTATCATTCAGGTCCCTTGTTTCTTTATTGACCATGTGTCTAGATGATCTATCCATTTCTGTAAGTGGAGTGTTAAAGTCCCCTGCAGTTACCACATTCTTATCAATAAGGTTGCTTATATTTATGAGTAATTGTTTTATACATTTGGGGGCTCTGGTATTCGGCGCATAGACATTTATAATTGTTAGCTCTTCCTGGTGGATAGACCCTGTAATTATTATATAATGCCCTTCTTCATTTCTTGTTACAGACTTTAATTTAAAGTCTAGTTTGTCTGATATAAGTATGGCTACTCCAGCGTTCTTTTGGCTTCCAGGAGCATGATAAATAGTTCTCCATCCCCTCACTCTCAATCTAAAGGTGTCCTCAGATCTCAAATGAGTCTCTTGTAGACAGCAAATAGATAGGTCTTGTTTTTTTATCCATTCTGATACCCTATGTCTTTTGGTTGGCGCATTTATTCCATTTACACTCAGTGTTACTATAGAAAGATACGGGTTTAGAGTTATTGTGATGTCTGTATGATTTATGCTTGTAGTGATGTCTCTGGTACTTTGTCTCACAGGATCCCCCTTAGGATCTCTTGTAGAGCTGGTTTAGTGGTGACGAATTCCTTCAGTTTTTGTTTGTTTGGGAAGACTTTTATCTCTCCTTCTATTCTAAATGACAGACTTGCTGGATAAAGGATTCTCGGCTGCATATTTTTTCTGTTCAGCACATTAAAGATCTCGTGCCAATCCTTTCTGGCCTGCCAGATTTCAAAAGAGAGATCAGTCACGAGTCTTATAGGTCTCCCTTTATATGTTAGGGCATGTTTACCCCTTGCTGCTTTCAGAATTTTCTCTTTATCCTTGTATTTTGCCAGTTTCACTATGATATGTCGTGCAGAAGATCGATTCAAGTTACGTCTGAAGGGAGTTCTCTGTGCCTCTTGGATTTCAATGCCTTTTTCCTTCCCCAGTTCAGGGAAGTTCTCAGCTATGATTTCTTCAAGTACCCCTTCGGCACCTTTCCCTCTCTCTTCCTCCACTGGGATACCAATTAAGCGTATATTATTTCTTTTTAATGTATCACTTAGTTCTCTAATTTTCCCCTCATACTCCTGGATTTTTTTTATCTCTATTTTTCTCAGCTTCCTCTTTTTCCATAACTTTATCTTCTAGTTCACCTGTTCTCACCTCTGCCTCTTCAATCCGAGCCGTCGTCGTTTCCATTTTGTTTTGCATTTCGTTTAAAGCGTTTTTCAGCTCTTCCTGACTGTTCCTTAGTCCCTTGATCTCTGTAACAAGAGATTCTCTGCTGTCCTCTATACTGTTTTCAAGCCCAGTGATTAATTTTATGACTATTACTCTAAATTCACTTTTTGTTATATTATTTAAATCCTTTTTGATCAGTTCATTAGCTGTTGTTATTTCCTGGAGATTCTTCCGAGGGGAATTCTTCCGTTTGGTCATTTTGGATAGTCCCTGGAGTAGTGTGGACCTGCAGGGCACTTCCCCTGTGCTGTGGTGTATAACTGGAGTTGGTGGACAGAGCCCAAGTCAGACCTGATGTCTGCCCCCAGCCCACCGCTGGGGCAGCAGTCAGACTGGTGTGTGCCTTCTCTTCCCCTCTCCTAGGGGCGGGATTCACTGTGGGATGGCGTGGCCCGTCTGGGCTACTTGCACACTGCCAGGCTTGTGGTGCTGGGGATCTGGAGTATTAGCTGGGGTGGGTAGTCAAGGTGCACGGGGGCAGGAGGGGCAGGCTTAGCTCGCTTCTCCTTAGGTGATCCACTTCAGGAGGGGCCCTGTGGCAGCCAGAGGAAGTCAGACCCGCTGCCAGAGGGGTGGCTCCGCAGAAGCACAGAGTTGGGTGTTTGCTCGGAGCGAGCAAGTTCCCTGGCAGGAACTGGTTCCCTTTGGGATTTTGGCTGGGGGATGGGCGAGGGAGATGGCGCTGGCGAGCGCCTTTGTTCCCCGCCAAACTGAGCTCTGTCGTCCCGGGGCTCAGCAACTCTCCCTCCCTTTGTCCTCCAGCCTTCCCGCTTTCTGAGCAGAGCTGTTAACTTATGACCTCCTAGATGCTAAGTCGCGCTTGCTGTGGGAACACAGTCTGCCCGGCCCCTCCGCTTTTGCAAGCCAGACTCGGGGGCTCTGCTTGGCCAGCAGGCCGCCCCTCCACCCCGGCTCCTTCCTGCCAGTCTGTGGAGCGCGCACCGCCTCTCTGCCCTTCCTACCCTCTTCCGTGGGCCTCTCGTCTGCACTTGGCTCCTGAGACTCCGTTCTGCTAGTCTTCTGGTGGTTTTCTGGGTTAGTTAGGCAGGTTTAAGTGGAATCTAAGTGATCAGCAGGACGTGCAGTGAGCCCAGCATCCTCCTACGTCGCCATCTTCCCTTCTCCCCCCTGAAGGTTTAAAAAGTCAGGATAATTTAGTTGATTATTTTGGTTTGTAGTTTATTTCATTTAGTTAAATTTCGTTTTCTACAAACCCTGCAGCAGTATTATCCACTGGTGATTCTCTACTAAGCATCTATTTCCAGCCCTCTCCCCTATAATAACATAATTCTGATGTTTTGTGGAATTCACTTCTTCCCCATATAATTATGTGCCTCAGAGCAGTCTTTCCCTTACCCAACTTCAAGGGTAGGGTTAAATAACTGTGTCCATAGTATACAAATTGGAGGAAAGGTGTTTGATTTTTGCCTATACATTTTGAAGGGAAGTATGATACGGCATTAGCCTACAGAAAACCAACATATGAGGCAAAAAATGGCCATTTGACTGAGGAAGGTGGCAGGGTGAACACAGGAGAGAAAATGTAAGCGCTATTTAAAAAGGTAAAAAAGGGCACCTGGGTGGCTCAGTCAGTTAAGCATCCAACTTCGTCATGATGTCACAGCTTATAAGTTTGAGCCCTGTATCTGTGCTGACAGCTCAGAGCCTGGAGCCTGCCTTGGAGTCTGTGTTATCCTCTCTCTCTGCCCCTCCCCAGATCATGCTCTCTCTCTCTCTCTCTCTCTCTCTCTCAAAAATAAATAAACATCAACCTTTTTAAAAATAATAAAAATTTAAAAAGAAAGAAAAAATGTAAATTTAGCAGAAGGTGGCTAATAATCTCTCTTGCAGAGAGGCCAAGGGAAATTTCATAGATTTTTCCCATATGATAAGAGAATAATATCCTATTAATAATATCAAAAAGATTACCATAGGGGGGTTGAGAATACATAACTAGAGTTTAGGAGATACTTATTTTGTTGATCAATAATATTGGAAGTGAGATGTGCTGAGGTGAAAATCAACAATGCAGGAATGTGGGATATTGACATAAGATATAGTAATTGTCTTGGGACACAACCACACACAGAACTCAGATAATTAGGTTGGAAGAAGAAAACAGATAGGAGGAGTCTGAGAGGTTTGTTAGCTAAATTGCAGAGAGATAAGGGAAGGGAGAAAGAAAAGGAGAGAGGAAAATTAATAGCTATAAATGAAAATTATACAGAGTTCAAAACAGTTAAAACTGAAGAAGCTCTATTGGCTTTTTTAGTTAGAAAATGGGAAGCAAATTTCTTCTGTGTATTTAAGTAGAAGCTTTCTGAAGACAATTTTATTTTCCATCTCACAAAACGATTCTCATGGTAAATATGCTAGACATTTGGAGTAACTTTAAGTAATATGGTTGTGGGAGATGAGCACAAGGTCAATGACTTATTCCTCATGTATGTGTCAGACACTTGATGGCTTTTGGTTTTATAGTCTCAACACAGAAACATGTTAGTCACAGAAGGGTTATCCTAGCTAGTGTCCACAAGCCTATGATGTAAACAAATGTAGAACTGCACTGATAGAAACATGTTTTGAATGCTCTGCTGAACTAGCAACAGCTGTCTTGAAGTAATGGCTTAAGGAGTTACAGGCCTCAGTTGTCAGCACTTACAGTGTTCTTCCCAGAAGCAACAACGTTTTCAAGCATTATATTGACAGTGACACCCATACAATTAAAAAAAAAACACCTCACTAGATTCAAAATAGACAGATTGAATGATAATTTCATTCTGTATAGCTCAACTTTTTGAATTCCTAATAGAAACTGCTTTTTTAAAAAAGAATGGGTTCATTTTGGACATATGTTCACATGTTACTTTAGTGAAGATTGGTGTCTTTATTTGTGGCTTTAAACCATATTAAGTGCGACCAAGAATTGTGAGGAAAATGTATGAGTAGTTTATGCTAAGGCTCGTCAGCTTTCTCTTTAATCCAGAAAACTAGATAAGAGTTGCTCATTTACTAACTGGAGAGGATTATAAATTTGTTACCAGGGGGACACTTGGAATGAAGAGGGGAAAGACAAAAGGCAAAGGCTTGAATAGATGTGAAAATGTTAATAGTTCAGTGCTATGTTGTGCAAAGTAATAAAAACATTGAAAGTGGACAGAAAAAAGTGAGTGTTAACGTTTCTGGAAAATAATGGTTTAATGCTTCATGTTCTCTAAGGACCTAATTATGAGCTATTCTGAATAGCGCACCTCAAGTATTGACAGTCTGTTTATATTGGTTCCTAATTAAAGACTTTCCTCCTCACACCCCTAAAAAGGTTTAGCAAAGACATCTTTCAACACTAACAAGCATACTGTGAAGCCACATGTTGGGAGGCAAAAATAAATGAATTAAGAAAATAGAGTTTAAATATCGTCATAGGCTGGAAGAGAGACATTTCTCTTTAACTTTCAAGGAAAACAATCTTTTTATTTATCTGTCCAGGTTTCCAGTCATTTTTTACATTTCCCATATTTTACATAAAGATCAATCATATTTTTAAACTCCCAGAACAGCATCAGTGGTGGTAATGCTTCTCAAAAATTATAATCCTGGGATAAACCTTTATGAAAACACTTTCACTCTTCAGTTTCTTTGATGAATGCATTCAGTTCAACTTGTGTGTAGAAATTCCCTAAATATTTTTATGTGTCACATGACAGTAAACAGGAAGTGGACAGATTTCTAATTGTATCTGGTTATTTCTGGTAATAATATCATGTCTTGGGAATGTTTCAAGAAGGAAAGGGAGTAACACTAACAACCGGGTGGAATATTACTAGTATAATACCTTGATTTCATGAGGGATTTAATGGCAAGGAATAGGAATATCAACAATGGAGATACATTGCAGGGATATATACGAGCCTCAGACAAGTTCTTACTTTATGTCAGTAGTTTTTCTGGACTTTTTAAGCATATCGTTTAACTGTCATGCAAGCAACAATTAATATATTTATATTCTCACTTTTATACAGGCCAGGATTTGAAAAGTCTGTCAGACTGCAGTGCTCTTAAAATTTTCACTACTCTAACATTTAGATCTAATGCTTCATGGAGAAAACTCTCTCACAAAAAGTGTGATTTGGCAGACTAGCCGTTCTCCTTGGTTTCTTCTAAATGTACTAAGCCTCATTTTGTTGGTTTGGAAGAGTTCTGATTGTTTTCATGGCTGCTCTTAACCGTATCAGCCATATCAGTCTAATTCGGATCTGATTTTCAGCAAATAGTTTTTTAGCTTTGTATATCCTTCATATTCTGCTGTATTCCTTTGTATTGCTCTTGTTTTCTGGTTTTTAATTGCTTAATTACTCATAACAATGAGCATCACTCCACCTATTTAACCATATTTTTGCAGAATTTACCTTGTTCTTTTAAACATCACAAAATATTATAAAAATATAATAATATTTAAAAGCTGCAACACATGAATGGTTTCCTAGAGGATAAGCTAAAATATTCGTAAAGATTCTCAATATGTAGATCATTCCGAACTAGACAATAGAAGAAAACATTTATAGATTTTCTTGGGCGGGGGGCAGAAAGGCATATTGCAGACAGATATTCCCAGTGTTAAAGCCTATATTTAGGTGATGAATAATTTTCACCAGATTATTATGTGTTCTAAAAAAAAGACAAAATCCAGAGCTATCCACCTGTGGAATTCAATCATTTAAAATACAGCAACGTTCTCTGCTCCTCACTGCAAATGTCTTTCCAGGGTGATTTTACTGTGGTGACATTTGGCTGAAATGAGACCATTGGGATCCAAACATACTCCCAACTGTGAGTAAAATTTTTCCTTTCAAAATGTTAACGTGTTTTCCAGCTCTTTCGTATCATTCATACTGAAAATGAAAGCACAGTTTTCTTGATATTTCTGGCAACAGGACCTAATTTTAAGTATTTAATTTTCTGAATGTACATTACCCTTCTGATGTAAGTGTAGAATTAGAATCATAGAAAAAAATGGCTTAAAAGGCCTTTGAGAGTTCACCAAATTTATCTGCCTGTTTCAAATTATTTGGCCTCCTCACCAATCTGGGCATATATTTATTTACATTCTCTTAAGGGAAACATCTCCAGAGAAGAATATTACATAAGCAAACAAAATCCCCAAAGAACAATCCCTGAGAAGTTTCTGTAATTCTTCTTTTTAAACTCTCTCTCCCCCTCCCTCCTTTCCTCCACACCTGCCTCTCTCTCTCTTTCTCACACGCACACACACACTCAAACACACACACACACACACACACACACACACACACACACACACACACACACACAGTAACCTTTTCTAAGATGTGTTCTGATACTTCCTTTCCTTTCTTTTCATGTTTCTCTCTTCTCTCCTCACATTAATGAGGTATAGTAACAGTACAGTTTGAAAATTACATCTTTAAGACACTGACGATGATTTGGTAATTTATAGAGACACACAGGCACACACATGCACACACACACACACTCCCACATTTCAGTGAGTCTAATAGCTTTATGCCAATTGCAATCTTTATAGCTAACATGATTACACTTGATGAAAAATGCTCACCTATAAGCAGCCAGACCTCAAAAAGCAAAAAGGACTTCCCTTTATTCATTCCTTCTGTACGTGTTACTACCTTATTTTTTTCAGGGTGGTTTTAAAGAGTAGCGTTGGACAAGGCTGATATTGAATATGTCTTTAACCTCAAAATACATGTACAGTATATTGTTTTCTCTTTAAATCTGTGTTATTACTCTTGGTTAATTCAGAATTTGCTCCTCTGAAATCAAGAAAATAAGTGATTAAAAGCTGACATATTAAAAACTATATATTTTTGTGCATTTGTTTTAACTTACTAGTTTTGCTAGAATTGCCAGAGTTGAAAGAGAGATATGAAGAAGACAAATGCAAGGGTGTTTTGATTGAAAATTTATCATTTGAGGGCATACAACTAAAATAAATTATGTCCTTAAAAGTGTTGCATTCTTTTGGAAATGATACCGTGGTAGAATGGTAATTCAAACACGTGAATAATATTTATGGACTAGGCAATAAAGTTATTTATTTTTCATAGTTCTTTCTTTACCTTGACCTATGTTTAATATTTAAGAATTATTTTTTTGCCAACATATTACCTTCCTTCTTTATAGAGATAGAGATTAAATTTATCAATTAGAAATCCCCATCCTGTATTTCCTAGAAGAATGATAACCTTATTAGAATAATATAATGCATTTGAATTGACTTGAATATAATTAAATTTAACTGCAGCCTGTGGTTTTTTTTTCCTTTAAACAAACGCTTACAAACAGAAAATTATGTGAAAGGAAAACATTTGTGTATGGTTGTTTCTGTACCATGATCTCTGAAATGTGATTTGAAACTCCATAGTGCAATTTATTCAATCTAAGCAAAAGTAACTATTTATGGTTTAGGAAATGGACTATTTATTTTTGCCACTGTTCAAAGATTATTTATTTAAGTTATAAATTAATCAAAACTATCTTTGAGAATATTCACCCTCATTTTTATAAATTAGTTTCCTAAAATAGTGCAAATGTACAAGCAAAAACATTTCTAATTTCTTGTAAAATAAAAATTCATTCAGTACTTACAGAGTTAAGTTTGAGTTTTACCTATAAGATGATTATCTTAATAATAATTTTCTCATGGACAATAACTCCAAAGAGAATGACATAATTTGACTGCTTAAACATTTTTGAAACATATGAACTTTTAATGTTGGGATGCATTTTTCTTTGTATGTATATTATACTTTCTGTGAAACATGAAACACAAAGATTATACTTGCCACATATTATATCTAATCATCTTTTTCTCAGATTAATTACATCATGAATCAGATACAGTAAATTAAAATATACTGAAAAAAATAAAAATAGAATTAAACTCTACTTTTAAAAAAGTTGCACAGCACAGACAGCAGTGACAGATCTTCCCCAACCCTTAGGCAGATGGAACAGGGATGATGGTACTTTTTAAAAAAAATTATTTATTTAAATTCAAGTTAGTTAACATATCATATAGTATTGGTTTCAGGAGTAAAACCTAGTGATTCATCAATTGCATATAATACCCAGTGCTCATCCCAACAAATGCCCTCCTTAATGCACATCACACATTCTTATCCCCTGCCCACCTCCCTTTCAGCAACCCTCAGTTCTCTGTATTTAAGAGTCTCTTATGGTTTGCCTCCCTCTCTGTTTTTATCTTATTTTTCCTTCACTTACTCTATGTTCATGTGTTTTGTTTCTTAAGTTCCACATATGAGTGAAATCATATGATAATCTTTCTCTCACTGACTTATTTCACTTAGCATATATACTCTAGTTCCAACCATATTGTTGCAAATGGCAAGATTTCATTCTTTTTGGTCACCCAGTAATATTCCATTGTGTGTGTGTATGTATGTGTGTGTGTATATATATGTTTTTTATGGGATGGTGTATTTTTATTTTGTATTGCCCTTTCTAGTTTTCCTTACACGCATGTTGATGAGCTACAGGAAGGAGGTCACAAGAAAGACTGAGCAGCCAGTACTTTGAATCCTGTCACTAAAGAAATGTGCCTGCTTGCCCACCACTGTTGTTCTCACTCACTTTGCCTATTTCCAATTTTGTGTCCAGTTTCCATAGACGATGGGGCTGCCCTCCCCCCAGCAAACCCAGCTTGATTCCATGCTTGTCTTGAGTAGTAGTTTTGCTCAGTAGGTCTTGTCCCAGCTTCCTACACACATGCTCTCTGATGGAAAGGTGCCTATGTTATTCCTAGATGAAGCTCTTTGGGATACTTTCCCTAGCTTCTCTGCTGATCCAAGGTCACCCAGCACAGTGGGTTGGGTGAAAAGAGCCCTGACACTGCCTTTTGAGGAGCAAGCTTGGAACGTGGGGGCTTCTTTCCCCCCACTGTCACCTTCTGCCTCATCAGGTCCTTAGCATCCGGGCCAGTGTCCTCACAGGTCTTAGGGCCACCTACTCTATCGTTTTGTACAGGTTAAACTCTAGGGTCTCCATCTGTGGTCATTTTGTCTGAATCTCTACCTCACTCTTTAATGATACCAGCTGTTTTCAGCCGTTTTACGTAATGTTGCTGACGGACTATGTGGGGAGAGGAAGGAAAGATAAATCTATAAATATATTTTTTGAAGTAAAATCTTTAATAAAGTGTTGCTTTTCTTTGAAGAAAAAAACTCTGTTTTAAAAAAAAATTATAAAGCTTTCTTTATGTAACTAATTTTTACAATTGTTGCTCAGGTTCAGTCTGCTGTTGTTTTCCTCCATTTGTATTCTTATTCACAAAAGCTTGCTGTGCCTTTGCCTTCGTTTAATCTTTTGATGTCTAGTTTAATCCTTACCATTCCCTTGCTGCTTCAGCCTACATTGATCTCTCTTTTGCTAGTCTCTTATAGCACTGGCTGATTAATTTTGCATTACTGTCTTTCAATATATGTTGTAATTAGCTAAGCTAAGGTAAGAATCATTAGAAAATAAGTCAATCTGAAATATAATGACATTTTATTTTTCATTTTATTTTGCATAAATTTTCCTCTTCTCACTCAAATTTTTCACTATTATTATTGTTAAATGTTAAGGCTCACTGTTATGAGCCTTTAATTAGGAAACTTCCCCCAAAGCTAATATTAGTCAATATTAGAACACATGGTGCTTCTTGAACTTTGGCATCAAAAAAATTAATAATTTACCCTGAATGACATCTCTAGTCGTCATTAGGCAGGGAATTTCTAGTTTTATTGCTCTCTGTGTGAATTGTGGCAATGAACTACTAAATCACGGTCACCTCAGGTTATATGTCTTCTTCTTTTTATTTTTTTTCTTTAGAACAACACATTAAGCAACTCAATTCAAATTATGTGTCATTCTAATTGGAACTGGAGAGCAATTAACTTTTGTGTGGCAAAATGTCAAGTACTTTTTTTTTTAACTCATCAAAAGGAATACTTCAAGAGAAGTCTATAGTTTCATATAAATTACAATTGTTGCTACCATTGCTCTCTGTTTCAATTAGTTTGTGAACTACTTTAAGTATGGCTAAGGATAACAACTAGGAAATTGAAGAAGCAACAACTGTGTTTTGCCTTTTGGCATGACATCACTTCTTAAGACTCCAAATCAGTGCAAATTCCAATTCAAGTAAATAGATTTTCCCAGTTTTATAAAAAAAGAAACTATAGCATGCCCAAGTTATATATCTTTTTTGCCTCGGTCCGATATCCCCAAATTTATATTAATGAAATCTACTTATGTGGTTGCCCACATAATTGTGGTTCATAAACCAGCACAATAAATCTAAAACAGAAGAACTAAATAACAGACAAGAAATTGAATAAGCAAGATATATATTATCTTTCTCCACTTCATAATTGAATATATTCCCTAGATCCATGTATATTATAATTCAAAGTAATCTTTTACAAAACTATAGAACTTTTTCTTTTTTTTCTTTCCTTTTCTTCTTTCTTTCTTTCTTTCTTTTTTCTTTTCTCCTTTCTCTTTCTGCTTCTGCTTATGTTCCTATTACAGTATAATATTAAAAACTTCTGATTTATTGAATTTTAGTGACAAAGTGGAGAAATGTGATGAAAAATATATTTCCTAATAGACCCAAATATTTTTAGTTCTTCTGTGAAAGAAAGCCAAATTTGGATAAACCTGTGTTCAATAATTAGTGTTTCTGCACTTTATCTCTTGGAAATGATTTAGGTGTTAAATGAATATACATCATTTAACTTATCTCAATGTAACTTTAATGGTTCAACTTACCAAAAAGATTTCAGAAACGATGTTTAAATAGATATACTATAAAGCATAATCATTGTTGACTAGTTCATTTATAAACTTTATCCACTTATATCTACTTATATACTTAATCTAGCAATCATGTTTAGATTATTCATGGAAATTTCATAAGACCTTATACAGGCATAATCTTAACTTAATCTTTCTTGCTGATAAATTCTGTAACAGAGGTAATAAGAGCTTATTTGACTTCTAGTAAACCTAGGTAGAATAAAAGCTGTATGGCCACATTATATTTAGTGATGATGACTCTAAAGACATTCCTGTTTTAATTAAACCAACAAATTTAAACCAGCTTTTATTTACTGAAAATTATTCTAGCGTGCCTGAGTGGTTCAGTCAGTTAAGCATCGACTCTTGATTTCAGCTCAGGTCATGATCTCATGGTTCCTGAGCTCAAGCCCCACATTGGGCTCTGTGCTGACAGTGCAAAGCCTGCTTGGGATTCTCTCCCTCCCCCTCTCTCTGCCTGTCTTCTGCTTGTGCTCTCTGTTCTCAAAATAAAAAAATAAATGAACTTAAAAAAAATATTACCCCAGATCACATGAATTTGAAAAATATTTGAGTTAGTGTTTATATTTCTAAGACTATGTTTAATTTATATAAATGCTTAATTTTCTTTAAGCAAAGTAAATAGAGCTCTCTACAAATTAGTTTCAGCAGTGCCATCCAGAGGTGGAAAAATATCACACGTTTATAACATACATCCACAGACATAGATAAGTGTGCAGACAAATACAAACAGAAATCTTACAGTTTTGGGGAGTCTTGGTGGCTCAGTCAGTTCGGTGTCCGACTTTGGCTCAGGTTGTGATCTCACAGTCCGTGAGTTCAAGCCCCACATTGGGCTCTGTGCTGACAGCTCAGAGCCTGTTGCCTGCTTCAGATTCTGTCTCCCTCTCTCTCTGCCCCTCCCCCACTCAAACTCTGTCTCTCTCAAAAATAAAGTAAAAACATAAAAAAAATTAGAAATCATATGGTTTTTGTTTTAAAAACTTAGCCATGACACAAATGTTATAATGCAAAACTCGCTAGTTGATAAAAGAACAGTTTGATCCAGATTATGTTTCTGGCAATGGAATAAGTTAAGGTTAATTGATAAGATACCTTATAGTTTTGGGGTGCCTGGCTGACTCAGTTGGTTAAGCGTCTAACTCTTGGGTTCAGCTCATGTCATGATCTCATTGTTTGTGGGTTCATACCCCTGCATCAGGCTCTGCATTGACTAGGGCAGAGACTGCTTGGGATTCTCTCTCTGCCCCTTCCATCCTCTCTCTCTGTCTCTCTCTCAAGATAAACAAATAAACTTTAAAAAAAAAAAAAGCTTAAATTTTCTACTATTATTTATGGAGAAGACTTTTATGATTTCTTTCATTTGCCTAGCTTCCAAATAGACTCTTCTTTTTGTTCCCTTTGGTAAGAATTAGCTAATTTCCCGGAGAAGACCAGGAAGAACATTTATGTCTCAAAGGCACAGAGAAAGCATACAAGTTCTTCCAAGAAGGACTTTTGTTTTCAAAGGCCAGAATTTTTGCAGTACCTGCAAGCCTTCTGAAATGAATAGGGGAAGTTTGAGAATTGGTAAAAAGGATAAGTATTTTTTTTTGATTATTTTTGTTTCCATTGTTGTAAAGACTCAATTTATAAGACAAGTTGTACAGGTTGTTCACAGTTTGTAAGAGTGTTTGTAATTCCTCAAAGATTGGATTATAACCTGAATGATATCAAGGGTCACCAAACAAATATATTATCTTCAATTTCCTTCTTTGTCTCAGGAGAAGATCTTTAACTAAAATAGAAATCAAAATATTTCCATGTTCTAGATTTAGAATTGTTTGTCTTTGAAATGTTTTCTTTCCCTCTGAGTACATAATTTCATTGTAGCCAGGGAAAAAGACCTAAAATGTTTCTATCAGGCTCTGAATACCAATTTACAACTTGGCCAACTTCTGACCATAGAGTTACTTTAAAAAAATCCTTTTAAGTGTCTTGTCAAGTTTTAGCAAAGACAAACAGTAAATATCCCCAGAAGTATTGAATGACACCTTAGATGCAAGAGGCATCCCCAAAGAGGATGCAAAAAGTACTACCCTCCCAAGTTCCAGGACAACTCTCAAAAATTGTCAAAAGAAAGAAAAGCAGACAATTCTGAGAGCTGTCAACAATCAGTCAAATTCTAGCTTCGAGTGAAGTGCAATATGCATTTCTGTTGGCCATATCTAGCTGCAAGTGGAGTTGAACCCACATTTCTGTCTGATTACATCTTTGGGCCCCCAAACTGATGGTTCAGTTGCCTGAATATACAAGAACTGACAACCCATGTGTCCAAGCAGGCAGAAAACCAAGTCAAATTCTCAGGATACAAAATAAAACAAACAAGAAGGTAGTAACTGTCCCTGGGAGAGAAATAATCAGCAACAAATGGGCACCTCAGAACCATAACTCACAAGAGTCTAGATGCAGAAAGGAAAGGATAACATGAAATTTTGCCTTCCTTTCTCTATCAGGCACTACAGAGATCAAGGGAATTGACTTTAGTAAGAATTCTGTCACTTTACTGGCTTCTGCCAGTTTTCCCAGGATCCTTTCTGTAAGCTCTGAAGTGAGTAGGGTTTAAAGAAGACAGTTTGGGTCTGATACCTAATAGAATTTGTCAAAGTTTTCTGTGATTTTTACTTTTAGTTTCCTGTTGATTATTTAAGAGAATAAGTGGTAGCAGTTACCAGAGAATTCCTCAGAGTCCCATCAATCCTCGGAAGGGGGTAGATGTAGGCGCATTCAATTTGGTGTCAAATGACTTGACAAAATCTTGGAGGATAATCTTCTTTACGAGTGTTCATGTTGACTGCAAATGAGACCCTGATTCTGGGGTCAGTGTTTTGATTATGACCCCTAGGAGGGTGCAGAGAGGGAGGTCCACATATTTTAGGTTTCTGGCCTTGGAGCTGTTGCAGTTGTAGGGCACTAACTTAGGGGACTTTTATTTATGGCCTTGTAGTCTCTTCAGAGTAAAGAGATAATTCAGGTAATTGTAGTCTTGTCAGAGTGAAGAGACAATTCAGGTAAGGATTAATAGACTGTGAGTACTCAGGTTAAGGATAAAGGGGAATAGTAGAAGTCACATCAGTCTTACAGTCTTTTGTTTTAGGTAGTACTTTGTGTATTTGATATTTCATTAGCTTTTGTAATAAATATTTTAATAAAGCTATTTTGGAATCTTGAAACCTTTTGGAGCCTTCTGCATGCCAATTAAAATAAGTGTCCCATTTTGTTTGATTTGAAAACCTTGCTTTCAAGTGAACTTCTCAAATGAATGATCTTTTCTAATTGAAACATTCTCTATCATCACCATCGTTTTAGTAAGATTTTACCATTTTTATAGATATCTCCAGCTTCTAGGGTCACAGTTGTTGAACTGTGATAAGCAGGTGTGCTGAAAGGTTGAGCATTCAATTCATTAAAACTGAGGGTCTCATCTCTTTAGCTAAATCTTTGGATCTCTTGGAGCCAGAATAATATCTAAGATGATGTGCCATTGTGATGAGGATTTTGTGGCATTTAAAAGTGTATCTTATTGCACAGAATAAATTTTCTTGAGATTGGTGGGTGACCCATTGTAAATCTAACTCATCTCATGACCAATTTATCCTAGCATGGGAGTGTAGGAGTTAGGTCGAGAGCATTCTCACAGTTTTTAAGTGCTTGACCCATGCCCACCAAGTTTGCGGTTTTGGCTTCCAAGATTCCCATTAGCAATAGATCTATTACTCCTTTCACTTGAGGATTTCTTTCTAGTGGCAGATACCATATTGACTTTTAGTAGTCTGACTTGTACCTACTTAGATTTTGATTTTGATGGTCAAAACAGTCTGATATTTTTTGTATTAATTTATTTCCCCAGGTCCCCCAGCAGCTTATGCTGTGCGCTTAACACAGCATAAGCTTTGTGAGTCCTTGAGGCTTTGTGAGTCCTATAACAACTGCCATGCACTATGGACATTGGAATTCCTTCTTCTTGAGTCCTCTAGTGGTTGCAACCCATGTGGGCTCCCAATGTAACCACCTTGCAGGTTCCAGAAACTTTTCTGGGAACTTTATTAAACCCCAGATCCTTCCCAGGACCCCAGAACTTTTCTGGGAATAATATATATATATTTCATATATAGTTTTATATAGTTTACATATATATATATATAGTTTATATATATAGCTTGTATGTATAGTTTATATATGTATAGTTTATAGATCTAGTTTATATATATATGTAACTTTATATATGTATATACACATATACTTTATATATATGTATATATAAAGCTATACATATATATAACGTTTTATATATATATATATATATATATAAAGTTATATAAACTTTAAATATATATAAATATATCTATATATTTGTGTGTGTGTAGGCACCTTTCCTGTGTGTCTCCTCCTGAAGGCCATTAGTGGTCAGCTTCGGACCTCATTTCTCATCTCCAAAAACTGTTAAAAAATGATTAAAGAAGACAGTTGAGGTGATTCAAAGAAACTTTATTTAATACTTTATTACGTGAATAATCTCTTTTCACAGACTTCCAAATGGGGCAGTGGGCAGGAAGCTCTTTTATAGGAGAAAGAAAAAAGAACAGGAAGGGCAAAATAGTAAAACAAAACAAAACAAAGAAAATTATTTTCTTGGGCCATATATATAGTCAACCTTGTTTGAGATAAGAAGGCCCAGTGTGGGTTTGGCGTTTGGGGATTGGCTGTTTGACTGTGTTCATGGTCAAGTGCAGCATTTACAGCGTCATCTAAATTATCTAAGTTTCAATTTGATGACATGGCACCACCAGCAGTAGTGACTCCACCTTGGGCTTAGACAGTTATTTCGACATATTTGATAATCTGGAGAAAAGTTTTGATTTAAAATAAAATATGTGAATATGAAAAATAGAATATGTAGCCTTATTATATGGATATACGAAGAGACACAATTGTTGATGACTTATTACAGAGTAACACCATGTAAGTATTATAGAAAAGCCAAAGTCGGAAAGAATATGCTTCAATTCTGTGGTTAGTGTTCTTTCATATTGTTAATAAAGCTATTCACATTGTTATTTTATTAAGTTATTTTGTTTGGAAAATGTGTTTTTTAGCTATTAGTCCAATTTAATTTATTTTTGATTGTAATTATACCTGTTTTGATCCAGTAAATAGGTAAACATTTTGAGATATAATGTAATCCATTTACTTAAAAAGGAGTAAGGAAAATCTTCCATTGATTTATTCAATGTATATACATTGATCACTGATTTGGGGCAAATTATCTGGAAGGGTTAACAGTTAACCAAAAGTTTAGCCCTCATCCCTAACAGGATGGATAGATATTTAACAATAAATTAAACAGTTTCTGTATTAATTACATGTATGGTGTGGTATTTAATAAAAGAAGTTCAGGTATATAAAATAGTGTATAATAAGGATCTGAAGTTGTCCTGATGGTCAATAAAAAGTTCCTTGAAGTACAGTTTTGTTGAGAGCACAAAAATGTGTTGATTTAACTTAAAGATTATAATGATGAATTGGGGCAGGGACGAGGCTGTGTGTAAAACAATACAGGAAGAAGAAATGTGAGGAGGGGCGCCTGGGTGGCTCAGTCAGTTGAGCGTCCGACTTCAGCTCGGGTCATGATCTTGCAGTTGACGAGTTCGAGCCCTGCGTCGGGCTCTGTGCTGACAGCTCAGAGCCTGGAGCCTGCTTCTGATTCTGTGTCTCCCTCTTTCTCTGCCTCTCCCCGGCTCATGCTCTGTCTCTCTCTGTCTCAAAAATAAAAATAAACATTAAAAATTAAAAAAAAAAAAAGAAATGTGAGGACAAAATACCTGAGGGAGGAAAATACTGCATCCATTACAGGAATTGAAAAAAAGGCAATATGGTGGTTGAAAGTCTATAAATTACTGATAGATTGATGCTGGAATAGAAGAGAAGGAGAAGCCAATTCTTTAGGGAATTGTAAGCCAGGTTAGTAATTTGTCTCTTTATGTTAAGAACAATGAACAGAAAACATCTAAAGGTTCATATTTGTCAGAATTTTTCTTGAGGCACTTCTGTCTTATCTACACTTAAACTAAATTAGACATTAAGGGGAATTTATTGATTCACATTACTGAAAAATCTATGATTCCTACGTGACTATGAAAGACTGAATTACACAACTGGACAATAGATAGACCATATGTAAAATAAAACTGACCCACAGCCTGCAGCAATCTGCCCAGTAAACCAACCCATCACCTGTAGTAACCAGCCCAGGAAGTCAGCCTGCCATAAATGAGACTAGCAGGAGGCCAGATTGCTATCTCTACTGCTAATCCAGTAATCCTATAATAATTAGCCCAAAATGGTGAGGACTTGATGAATCACTAGAAGTTTCCCTAATCGTTGTCGCCATGTGCAATTTAGGACCGACCACAGAAAGCCAAATGTGCACCTCTAACCATTCCAATTAGCCGATCTACAATTGCTTCTTTCAGCATCCTCCAGTCAGAACAAACCTAAAGATTTCCCTTCCTTCCAATATGAAGTTGTCTCACTTCATTGCCTGCCTTTGAGTCTCTGCTAAAGCTCAAGTGATGGTGACTGACTTCCTTGCTATAGCAAATCTGAGTAAATAGCCTTTGCTTGCTCTTATTTGGCTGACCTTAATTTATTTTCACCTGGATTCAGGTACTGACAGAACTGACAGTAATCTCCCTTTTTGTTCTCTCCCTATTTTTCCATCTCTCTGGTCAACTTTCTTCTACTTTATTTTCTTTCACAAGACCAAACTGTCCACACATAAGCTAGTATCAAGGCTAATATCACCCTACAGATACAAATCACAGATAAACACTAATTATTTATCTAAAGACAGACACAAAAACATGTCCAGGATGATCACAGTCTCATTTTAGCACACAGGTCCATTCCTGAACCAACAATAGTTTCCAAGCAGGTGATTTGTTACTGGGGTTCATAAGATTACTTCTGTGTTGGATTACTATAGGAAATAAAATGATGCCTGGTTTCATTTGAATTTTAGGTAAACAACAAACACTTTTTATAAATGCAAGTGTGACTTGGGGCACCTGGGTGGCTCAATTGGTTTGAGTGTCCAACTTTGGCTCAGGTCATGATCTTGCGTTTGGGTTTTGAACCCCACGTTGGGCTCTGTGCTGACAACTCAGAGCCTGGAGCTTGCTTTGGATTCTGTACCTCCCTCTATCTCTGTCCCTCCCTTGCTCATGTTCTGTCTCTCAAAAAATAAAATAAAACATTCAAAAATTAAAAAAAAAATAAATTCAAGCATGACTCATGAAATAACTATGAAAAATAATTTTTGTTTACCTCAAATTCAAATTACACTTGGCATCCTGTATATATTACAGCAACCCTACTCATATGGCATGAGAGGCAAAGCTGTCATTAACTCATGTACCAGACTATGAAGTTGTTCAGGGACAAATTCAGAAAGGAAAGGTGTTAAGCTGAAGAACAGTATTGTCATTACTTTTTTAAAACCAGAGAAAGAGAAATTCAGATTTGAAATTTGAAGATATAAGCCTGGTTGCTATGTTCAGAGAAACTAAAGGAAATAAGGGAGAATATAGAATACTAATGGCAAACTATTGAAACAGGCAAGATAAAATGTAGGTGGTTTTAGCTGGAATGATGTCACAGGGATGATGACAAATATATCAGGCAAGTGGGATAGTAGAATCAATAGCAATTTGTAATTGTTACTTATTAATTAAAATGAGCAAATTTAATAAGATTACAATTAAACTGTTAGAATTTAAGGGAACTTAGCAAGTATCCTGGATGCAAGGTCACCGTGCAATTTCAATTTTATTTTTAAAAAGCAAGTATAAACAACTCAAAAATGTAGTTTAAAAATGTGACATGTAGAGTCACATCATAATCACAACATCACTAAAAATAAATCAAATAAAATTTGGGTAAGATTTCTTTACATAAAGATATAAAGCTTTTGAGAGTAGATAGAAAATGCCTAACTAAAATGCAGACACACATCCTATTTGTTGATTAGCAGCATTAATATTATAAAGTTGATATCTGCCCCCTCCTGAAATTATGATGCAGCCCCAATCAAAATTTAAGCAGGTGTTTTTGTGAAAATGTACAAGTTGGTTCTTAAAAAAATATGGAAATACAAGAGCCAAATATAGCAAAGGCAATCTTGAAAAAGTACACAGTGGTTGAATGTACTCTGCTAGATTTTAATACATGTATTAAAGTTAAAGTAGTTCAGAGAATTGGTATTGACACAAGAATAAACAAATAGATCAATGAAACAGAATAGAGTCCTGAAATGGAACCAAGTACATATGGCTGTATTATTTAAAATGAGCTAGCCTTGCAGAATCGTTAGGACTATTCTTTTCAATAAAATGTTCTGGTCCAATAAACGTTCAATAAAGGATATCCATATGAAAAGCATGAAAAAACTGACATTTGGTTTACCACAAAATCAAAAACAGTAAGCTGGTCTTTAGATTTATATGTGAAACCAAAAGAAATAAAATGTGTGGATGATAATGTATGAAGACACATTAATTATATTCATGTTAAGACATTTACTTAAATAGGACACAAAAAATACCAAACAAGACATGATTGTTCGACCTATTAAAATTAAAAATATTTAAAATCAAGATACCATTAGCATAATGAAAAGATAAGTTGTAGAGTGAGAGAAGATATTTGCAACACATATAACCAACAAGAGGCTTATGTCTACTATTTATTTTTTAATTTTTTATTATTTCTTTAATGTTTATTTATTTTAGAGAGCAGACAGAGTGTGAGTGGGGGAGGGGGAGAGACAAAGAGAGACACAGAATCCAAAGCAGGCCCCAGGCTCTGAACTGTCAGCACAGAACCCGAAGCAGGGCTTGAACCCACAAACTGTGAGATCATGACCTGAGCCGAAGTCAGATGCTTAACTGACTGAGCCACCCACCTAACCGCCCCAAATGCTAATGTATTTTTAAAAGAATCTCTATATGAAAGAATGCATACATAAAAGGCAGAGAACAAATAGAAAAAAGATAGACGTTGAGCAATCACTCTGCAAAGATAATATCCTAGTGGCCAATAAAAATATGAAAAGATAGCCATTCTCATTTGTTGTCAGTGAAAAACAATTTAGTCACACTGAGATACCAGAATAGATATAGTTTTATAAAGTTAACAATCTGAAATTTTGGCAGGGATTTGCAGTAACTGGCATTCTCAAACACTGCTGGTGGGAGTATACATTGGTACAAATGTAACTGGTACAAAAAAGAAATGTTTATTGTTGCCTACTAGAATTGAAAATGCAAATTTATTATGACTCATCAATTTTACTCTTATTTATAACCAACAGAAATCCATGTAAAGTTGCAATAAAAGACATTCACAAACATATTTATGGAAGTGTTATTTATAATAATCCACAATGTGGAATAACTAAAATGTTCATCATATGGAAATTGACATTGTATTTTATATATTCATTTCATATATATGTGTATATGTATATACATGCACACACATTATATAGATAGTACTATGTTTACTAGGTTTATATAGTTCATTTTAGGCAATGAAAAAAAGTGCTCCTGCACACATATATACCCACACATACACAGGTGCATGTCATAACTAAAAAGAATGAAATAAACCCTACCCACAAACATATTTATATAATTCAACTACATACAAGTGAAAACAGCCCAGATTAGGCTATGATGATAGAATTCAGGATAGTGAGAAATAAGGATCAAGGAATGTTCCAGTATTTGTCAGCTTAATCCAGTTATTTGTTGCTACATAGTAAACATGGTGGCTCAAGGTGCCTCTTATTTTTTTCATAATTTTTTGGGTCAGGAGTTCAGAAATGACTTGAGTAGGTGGTGCAACTCTGACTGACATGGCCTCCGCAGGGTTGGCTAGGGATGGAAGGTTTACTTTTCAATTGATTCCTTTACTCAGTTTTCTTTGGGCCCATCCCCACTCCCATTAAGTCTCATTCTCCAGGGTTTTATTACATGGCTTTGACTTATCATAATATGCATGTGTCAGAATTGTCAAACTTTTTACATGATAGCTGGCCTCCAAGAATAAGTCTTCGAAAAGATAAAAGCTGTAAGCTGCAGCTCTCTTAAGGCCTTGTGCAGAAGCTGACGCCAGCTTTATTTCTGCCATATAATATTGGCCAAAGTAATGATAGAGACCTCCCAATCTAAAAGAAAAGAGACATTTAATGGAAGAAGAAGAAAGAAAGTGTATTCCTTTGCATCTGCCACAGGCAGCAACAATTGGGAAGAAGCTTAAAAGATGTTTATGGAATGCAATTAGTATTTAATTTCTTTGTTGGAGTAATAGTTATGTATGTTTGTTCAATTTGTTTTAAATCATCAAGCTATAAGCTTAAACTCTGTTTTGCATATACATGCTGTATTGTTTTAAAAGTTTTTTTTTTAAACGTTTATTTATTTTTGAGACAGAGAGAGACAGAGCATGAACAGGGGAGGGGCAGAGAGAGAGGGAGACACAGAATCTGAAACAGGCTCCAGGCTCTGAGCTGTCAGCACTGGGCCCGACGCGGGGCTTGAACTCACGGCCCGCGAGATCATGACCTGAGCCGAAGTCGGACGCCTAACCGACCAAGCCACCCAGGCGCCCCTTTAAAAGTTTTTAAAAAAAGATCAGGTGCTAGCTGAAGTTATTTTTAATGATAAAATATTAGATGGAAAACTTATTTGGGTTAAAATACTAATTTTAAGGGTGATGTAATAAGAGAGATTAAACTATTAAAATGAAAATTTGAACTATTAATGAATATTTGATGCCTCCAATATCATAGACATTTTTAATACTTAGACATTTTAAAGATACAGGAGGAAGAGAGAAAGGCATAGAGAGAGAGAAACAAGAAACAGAGAGAATGAAATTATAAAAATAACAAAAAATCTGGAAAACATGGATTCCAGGATCAAATAGGAGATGAGAATTCATTCCTGAATATCAGGTATAGCAGCAAGAAGTTTAATAAATTATATATATTTCTTCTATAAATTAGGAAAAAGTTTAAGATAATCACTAAAATTCCAAAATTTGGTGCAATGTATAATTATACAGATTTGAGAAGCTCAGCAACCCCTAAATGGGACAAATTCAAAGAACTAAATGTAGGCACACAACAGACAAACTCTTGAAAAACAATGATAAATAGAAAATCTTGAAATCAAGCAGAAAAATATCTATATATCATTATACCAGGGGTAAAATCTTCCAATGACTGCAACTAGTAATCAAAAACCATGTAGATTAGCACAGCCTGCTTGGGATTCTCTCTCTTCCTCTCTCTCTGCCTCTCCCTCACTCGTGCACGCATGCTCCTTCTTATGCTCTCTCTCTCTCAAAGTAAAAATAAATAAACTTAAAAAAAATCTACTTAGCCTAGAAAACTGCAGAACTCTCCTTAACACTGAAAGAAAAATGACAAAAAACCTCATTGCAGAATTCTATATCCAGTAAAATATCCTTCAATAATGAAAATGAAATTAATATATTTTCCCATAAGGTTAATCTAAGATTATTTTTGTTGCTATACCTAAACTTATAGTGAAAGACATTTTCAACTGTGAATGGAAATATTACCAAGGTAAACTCAGATTTTTAAAAATGAATGAACAGCATATCAAAAATCAATTGCCAGGTACATATGAAAAGAGTAGATTTTTCTCCTATTTTCTTTAAAAACTATATAGCTATTAAATAAAAAAATTATGACATTGTCTTGTTGATTTATAATATTGTAGATTTAATACATATGCCAACTATAACATAGAAATAACATAAAAGGACCATGAAGGATGGAAATATATCTGTATGATTGAAAAATTTGTTTTCTGTGAAGCAGTATGTTACCTCTCAGTTGACCGTAAAATTTAGAGATGCATACCATGCTATCTAGAACACCACAGAAATATGTAAGAATACATAACTAAAATCAATGGATATATTAAAATCGAATTCTAAGAAATTCAGGAAATTTAAAAAGATACATAAGGAGAAACAGAAGAAGAAAAGCTAGAGAGGATAAATAGAAAACAAACAATGCAAAGATAGACCTATATCAAACCATGGCAATAGTGGAATTAAATGTTAAGGGACTACATATTCCAATTAGGTTATTGTTGAAGTCAGTAGACTCAATGGACTTTTTTTTCCCTATTATTTTTTTTCTTCCTTTCGATAAATCACAATGTAAACAATATATGTCTTTTATTCATATGAGTGGAAAAATAATACAGTAATGTTTTTACTCTTACTGTTTTATTTCTTAAACAATTGTTTATAGAGATTTATGTGGTAGGCACTAAGGCAAAAAAAAAAAAAAAAAAAAACAACTCCTTTAAAACTAATCAGTGTTTTTGTCAAAATGACAGCACATTTTCCCCCAAATTCAAAATCAATTGCTGCCTACTCAGCAATTATGCAAAAAGTTCAGGTGATTTACATTTTTGTTAGTCAAAATATAGTAAATAAATAATATAAATAATGCATTTTTTTTCACAAAACACCATGTGGATTTTAACAGAAATTTGTATAGTATGACAAGAATCCGAGACTAACTTTCATGTAGTTAGCATGAAATAGTTGCAAAGATAAGCCAGACATAGAGCAATTCCATCCATTCATCTAATTTGGAGAAAATCTCCTTTTTGAATTTCTTCTCAAATTTTGTTCTTTTATGTAACACTTGTGTCTTCTACATTACTAATGTAAACACTTACTCTAATCTGTAACTGATTTTTCTATAATTTGCTCTTCCTCTCTCTGAATGCTTAGTCAACATCATCATTGTTGGAAATAAACTAGCCCTTAGAATTCTTATTCAAACTTTGAATAAGTAATTATCATCTTTAAGTAAAATACATGGTTTTCAGATTCATCTGTTTGATGCTTTTGGAGATCCTTTATGATGTAAAATATAAGTATGTATTAAAAAAAACTTTTACTTTGATGTTTTCAATGTTGCCTTCTTAAAATGAAAGAGGAGGAAAACAAGTGGAAAATAGTTTATAGAGGTTTTACTTTGTATGCTAGTTACATATATTGCCTCAATAATTACCCTAATACCTTGGAATAATGTATAGGAATACAAATTATATTTTTAAAAGACTCATAATCCTACTTACCAGAGGTAAAAGGTAGACTTTTACTTTATCGTGAATACAACAATGTAAAATACCGTATTAATGATACGAGATGCTAAGAACTACAATGGTTATGATGATCTTTTATATGCATATATATAATGTTTGTTTACTTATTTTTGAGAGAGAGAGAGAGATGGGGGAAGGACAGAGAGAGGGAGACAAAGAATCCCAAGTAGCCTCTGCATTGTCAGTGCAGAGCCTGACGTGGAACTGGATCCCAAGAATGGTGAGATAATGATCTGAGCTGAAATCAAGAGTCAGATGCTTAACCGACTGAGCCACCCAGGTGCCCCTCCCCTTATATATTTAATACCTCAATAATCTATATGGTGACTCCCTTGATTATGTTGTTATTGTTTTGTTATGTAGGCAGGGTTGGAGCATCAATTATCAAAGTCTTTATTAAGAAATCATCATATTCATTTATTTTCATCTGACAGTGTCTGAAATGTGAGTTTATGGTCAGTCTGCTGATGATGCTCCAGAGCAAGTTTCAGATTGTTCAGCTATAGTTTTCTCCTCTTATCATCCTAATGTTGTGGGTTCAGATGTTCTTCAAGGATCCTTTCAAGGATAGTCTCAATTCATTGCTATTCCTCCCACTTTGTATACAAACGTCAGAAGACAGACTATACTTCACTCTGGTCCTCAGCACTCTTTTTAACAAAACATCACCAACACTTACATGTAATAGCAACAAATAATTTATTAGAAGAGGTTGTATACTGAGACGATGAACTCAAACTGGATTTCTTCTTGGTTCTAGTAAGTTTCTATGTGATTGTGTCCAGCTAAACTTTTTAAATATTAATTTCCCTGTGTATCAATTTTTTCACTGTTTTTCAAACTTCTGCAAGGCTATTCACATCCAACCCCTTGAAAATGGTAGAGCTCATTCCTTCTTATTGTTCATAGTTTGTCTTGTTTCATTATTTAAAATTGTAGACTTTTTAGGATATTTGAGAATGAAACCTAACTTTCCTTTCAATGAAAATCCCACCATATAAGCAAAAGACTTTCTGACTTAGTAGCATATACAAAGGCTCTAAGAATACATGTTGGATTCCCCAAAGTCTAGTTAATATGCTCCTAAATAACATACTAATGTATAAATTCACCCTTCAAGAGCATATTTGATAAGCAAAGATTGGGCCACGTTTTTTTGACATTTTTCTTTAGTAGAAAGTGAAAAAAAAAAATTAGTTCTCACCTGCTGTTGTCTTATCCTGCCAGTAACCAAATGAAATAGAAGTTCTTAAATGGGATAGTTACATCTTTGGTAGTAATAAAAACATTCGGGCATAGTGAAGTCTAAATATAAGGGTTTTTAATTTTTTTTTTAACAGGATGACATTTTTTAAGAGCTTCACAGACCTAATTCCCAGTGAAACTGGTCAATAGTTATTTATTTATTTATTTATTTATTTATTTATTTATTTTAATGTTTTATTTTATCTTTGAGAGAGAGAGAGTGAATGTGACCTTGGGAGGGGCAGAGAAAAGGGAATAGAGGATCTGAAGTGGGCTCTGTGCTGACAACAGCAAGCTCAATGTGGAGCTGCAACTCATGAATCAGATCATGGCCTGAGTTGAGTTGGACACTTAACCCACTGAGCCACCGTGGCACCCCGGTCAAAGTTATTTTGAAAACATAATTTGATGACATCTTTCTATTTATTCGTGTCTGTTTTAATTTTTCATCACTATTTTTACAGTTTTCAATGTAGAAGTCTTTCATCTCCTTGATTAGGTTTATTCTTGAATATTTTACTCTTTTTGATGCATGACTCCACTTATATCAGGTATCTGAAGTAGTCAAACCTATAGAAGCAGAAAATTAAAGCCGCTAACACTGGCTCATTCTTTACGTGGAGACTCCATACTAGAAGAGACCATTTTGAGAATGGGAAACTGAAGGACTCCATAAAAATCTGATTTGTGTTTCTTTTTTTCTTCTGTTTTTGCTAGGACCTGCATGTCCGCCCCACTTTACATATGCCCCATAATGCAGTTAGAATATGTCCTCCTTGTAAAGGACCAGAGTTAATGATTTCTTTAGAATAGATAACATCTAAGGAAGACCATGTGAGAATGACTGGACAGTGCATATTCAAGACCCAAATTTGAGGAAAAATGTTAGTCTACACTTCCAAGTAGATTGACAAATCCAAGTAGAATAAAGCAAACACATCATGTTAAAAGTTGTGAAAAGCCATAATAAAGCAAAAAATATGAAAGTAGCCAGGGAAAAAATGACTCATTACTTACAAATGATCCCCAATAAAGACAGCAGCTAACTCTTGTCAAAAGTAGGGGAAGTTGGTGTGCCTGGGTGGCTGAGTTGGTTAAGCATCTGACTTTTGATTTCAGCTTAACTCATGATCTCACGATTCATGGGATCGAGCACAATGTTGGGCTCTATGCTGGGATTATCTATCTGCTCCTACCCTGCTCACTCTCTCTCTCTCTCTCTCTCTCTCAAAGTAAACATTAAAAAAAAAGTAGTGGAAGTAATTAGAAAGTATATTCAAAGTCCTGCAAAAACAAAACAAAACAAAACAAAAAAAACCTGTCAATGAAGTATCCTGCATCTAGCAGAGAAACATTACAAGAAATACTAAAAGAAGTTCTTCAGGCTGAACAAAAGTAAATCCAGACAGATATTCAAATCTACAGACACACATAAAAATAGAACTAGTAAAGGCAATTATGAAATTATGAGAGACAGTATATATACCTGCATATTTTTCTTTAAATTGAATTAAAACCAATTTAATAAATATAAATATATGTGTGGTATAGATAGATAGATAGATAGATAGATAGATAGATAGATAGATAGATGTAATTGTTGGGCCAGTCATAGCACAAAGAAGGCAATGAGAGCAAAGGTGTATTGGGCTCTGTAAATGACAGCACAGGGTAACTTGGATTCGTAGGAATAAATGGTGGCAACTAGAAATGATAAATAAGAAGGTCATTGGTACAAACACCAAAAGTATATATTACTCTCTTTTCTTCTTGTGATGTCTTTAAAAATATATGATAATAAACAACCTATCATGGTAAGCATTGTGTAATGCATAGGATTGCCTAATCACTATTTTGTAGATGGGAAACTAATGTAAAATGGTATGTCAACTGCACTCTAATAATAACAATTTAAAAACATGATTATAAAATAATAATAAAAACATTATATTGGGTTTATTAAATGTTGCAATATTTATAATATTAATAGCCCAAAACGAAGAGGGGAGAAGTAGAGCCATGCAAGAGTAATGTTTCTGAATCTCACTGGAATTAAATCAATAGAAACTTGAAGTAGATTTTGATAAGTTAATATATACATGCAAATTCTAGAGCAACCATAGGGAAATGGGCAAAGTATATATAGTAAATCAGAGTTTTTGAAGCTGAAGAACTTCAATATAACCTAAGCTTCAAAATAACCTAAGTTGCGCTATTTTACAGAGTATGTTGCTGTTATTTTGCTTTTCAAATTACACTTCAAAATAGAATAATTATCAAATAACTGATTCTAAAGCACCAAAATTTTCTCATTTTTCCATATAAAGTATTTCCATAAGAACTGCTTTTAGTGATTAGTGGCCCAGCAAATGACATTCCACAGGGGAAAACCAAAATCTGCCTTGAAAACAAATTTCTATTTCCATTCTAGAATGCAAGGACTGCTTGTTTCTCAGATACCTTTCGTTTTTTCAAGCTTCATAATTTATTATCAAGAAAACCCACTAGAATGGCTAGAATTCAAACAAGACAAAACTCTTAATAATAAGTGTTGTAAAATATGTTCAGTATGTGCACTACCAATGTAATTGTTCTAAGAATATAAATTGTTGCAAGCCCTTTGGAAACCCATTTGTGAATAACTATTAAAGACCGATATATGTATAACCTATGGCTTAAAAAACATTTACTCCCAGATATATCTCTAAGAGAAATACATAAATATATACACTAAAACACATGTATTAGAATGTTCAAAACAACATTCATAAAACTTCAAAATGGAAATATTCAAATTCCTATTGTCATATTGCTATTCCTATTGTCATATTGCTATTTAGAAATAGCAAAATGAAGATCACTAGATCAATAAAACAATATTTAGTAAGAGTTTATTATGCATATAAGAATAGTTCGTGAACTGGGAACATTCAAACCCAAATCTGAAAGGAAGCTTAGAGGCATGATGTTACAGAAAGGCTTATAAAGTAGAAATGAGGAAGTTGCTTAACTTTTACAATGATTGATTGGTTAGTTATTACAATGGGGTTTCCATATGGCAGGGGATTGGTTAAAGCGATTATCTCATATCATTTTTGAGAGAGAGGGGGAGCACAAGTGAGGGAGATGCGGAGAGAGAATCCCAGGAAGGGCAGAAAGAGAGAGAGAAGGAGAGAGAGAGGGGAGAGAGAGGAGAGAGAGAGAGGGGAAGAGAGAGAGAGAGAGAGAGGGAGAGGGAGAGGGAGAGGAAGAGGGAGAGGGAGAAGGAGAAGGAGAGGGAGAAAGGGCTCACCTGATGCGGGACAGGAGCTCACCAACCATGAGATTATAACCTGAGTGGAAGTCAGGTGCTTAACAACTGACCCACCGAGGCACACTCTCATATCATTTTTAAAAAGGATGACTTAAGTTTATTTTATGATAATTAGAGACATTTACAAGAAATAACCTAAGTTATGCTATATTGATGAAGTAAGCTAGAGTTAGTTTTGCTTGACTGGCTTAATGGGTTTTGTCTGCTCAGGGAATTCTCAAGTCCAATGAACATTTTTATTTAATTTTAACCCTATCAACAGTAGAGTAGATTAAAACAATAATTGAGCTTTATTCATACAATTAAATGTGATTCTGAAATATAAAATAACATCATAGATGAATCTCAACAAAGTAATATTACTTGAATAAAGCCAGACAGAAAAGAGAACTTATTGAGATTACTATGTCTATAAAGTGTCCAAAATAAGATGGTAATTAGTAAAGAGGTAATGATAGATTAGGGACAAGTCAATATGCATAGGGTGAGTAGAGGTAGGTACAAAGGTGTTTTAATTTTATAAAATTTTTCTGAGCTGTGTACTTAATATATGTGTGCTTTACACTACAAACATTATATAAATAAATATTATATAAACATTATAAATAAAAAGAACCTTTGAATATATGATATTATTTCTACTAGGAATACTAGTGTCTTGTAATATAGTTTCTCATTATTCTTGATATAGCAGGGATAAAAATCTTAAAAAAGGAAAGTGAGACATTCTATTGTATAGAAAGAGGAAAAAGGCATAAAGTTTTAGTTAATAGTAAAAATATTTAAGAAATAAAATCAGAAAGTGGTCAATTTAGCTGACTTACTATAATTACGTTATAATGAGGAAAATCACAAACACACAGTCAATAAAAATACTACATACATAATTTAATAAATTATACATTTAGGGAAGAATAGAAACATACGTGGGTTTTTTCCCCCTCATTCATCACTTCAAGTACAAATACTTGTTAATAGCCTCCTATATTCTTGCAAGTATTCTAGATGCTAGAGATACAACAACTGTTAAAAATGGCTTCATTCTCTCAGTCCCTGGCTATACCTTAGTCATATCTTACAGATGTTGCTTCTGTCCCATTGCCTATTTTCTTAGTCTTCATCTTCTTGGACATCTTGATGTTGGGTAAGGAAACATTTTTATAATACTCATACTTTTGGGTTTCTTCTCTGATTGAAGCCTTGTTTTTCTCCTCTGATGAAAAACATTTTCTCCTCCCCTAAATGGGCACTACTTCTCAATATTCCCTTGAGGGAAAAAGGGAACTAGTATCTCTACCATTCCTAAAACACCCACCCCTGCAATAAACTAAGAATGCATGTATCTAGGTGCACAGTCTCTAATGAAACCACACCTCAGGCCAGCATGTGGGGCTTTGAGTTCATCTATACCCCATTGGTGTATGTTCATTTTCTAAATCCATAGACCCTGGATCACCACCTATTTGTTCAGTATCCCAAGCTATTGATTCTGTACGCAGTCCTCCTCTATAAGTGGTCCCAATCCTTCAAAGTAAAGATAAGAGTGGGGAGGATCTTCTGAGTTTAAAGGCTACCTAGATTACTCTGAATTCCAAAGAGAGTATTGACAAAGGGAGCATCCATGTTTTCCCAACTCTATATTTCTAATATTTGAAGTGAAGAGTGATGCATGAGAACCCTAAGTAAGAAAATCTGGTTACACAAATACATGATGGATTACTTAACATTACAGTGACTAAAATCTTCCCATTCAGGAGAAGCAAGAAGACAAGACAGAAACTCTCCCATAGCCCACATTTTCTGTCAACACATTTAGGAATGTAGGTCATATTCTTGACCTATGAATGGCAGTTTTTTATGTGGAAAACTCCATCCAAACTTTCCTTCATTCCTTCTCCAAAGGTGCAACTAAATATGCCTTATGTTGCTATTGCTCAAATACAGTTCTTTTCTATTTGCATGAAGTTTTTCTCTTTGTAATCTCATTACTCCAAAGGAGGATTGATGTACCATGACCGAAACAATGAGGAGTAGAATGTAGCAGGCTTGACCCAGACTCTAATTATCAGACAGAAATAACACTGAAATCTTGCTAAGCCACTCTTCTGTAGTTAAAATAATCCATACTACCCCACATCTTTGCCTCTTTATTGTCTTCACAACCCCCCACCATCCCCTGATCTGTACCCCCTGCCTTATCTCTGTCTTGTTGATCTGCACCAATTTCTTCAAATCTTTCTTCTTCCACTAGATAAATGTGATACCTTTCCATCTCCCTATTGCCTGTATTCCTCACTTACAAATAGTTCTCTTTCACCTGTAGTAATTTTGTATCTTATTCTATGTCTTTGTCCTTATCTGTCATAATTATTTTATTTTTTATTATTTTTTATTATTTTTAATGTTTCAAGTTCTATTTAAATTTTAATTAGTGGGGGCACCTGGATGGCTCAATTGGTTAAGCATCTGATGCTTGATCTCAGCTCAGGTCATGATCTCACAAGCTCATGAGTTTGAGCCCCACATTGGGGTATACATTGTCTGTGTGGAGCCTGCTTGGGATTCTCTCTCTCCCTGTCTCTCTGTCCCTCCCAGGCTCATTTTCTCTCTCTCTCTCTCTCTCTCTCTCTCTCTCTCTTTCTCTCTCTCTCAGAATAAATAAACTAAAAAATAAAATAAATTAAATAAATTTTTTAGTGATTTGTTACTTACCTCTAACACCCAGTGCTCATCTCAAGTGCCCTCCTTAATACTTATCACTCATCACATTCTATTCCTAAATTATACTCATTTAATACGAAATTTATATCTTGAAATATAAAACATGTGAGAAGCAAATGTGTGCTTTACCCTCAAATGTGTTTTTAAAATGAGTAATTATACTCAGTCATTCAGTGCTTTGAGAACATTTTCAAATTGAATAAAACAAATTTTAATTTGAATAAAACAAAGTCAGTCAAACTAGATACAGACTTCTGGCTCACATTAGCTTTTGGTTTATGCCGGTCTGTAATTGTGATTCTTTGTGTGCAATTGGATGTCATCCAGTTTGGGATGCCCAAATGCACTGGTATTCTCGGCCACTACTGTTCTCTTCCATGAAAGTAATTTTCTGTATCCCCACTATAATTAAGCACAAAGCATTTCATGTAAATTTGGAGGAAATTTTCATTTCATTCAGCTCAGATGAAGTTAGAGACTACCATTCTAACAAACACAGAATTAAGTAGGGCTTTCTAACTATTGAGATAGAGAAATGGCCAGTAGCTTTTCTAGAAAATACTATGGCTAAATGTACTGATGGGACTATTTCACAATAACCAGGAAAGTATGACCAGGGCTAAATATTTCAACATATGGATGAAGATTCAAAAAGTATATAAACAATCCGCAGTTTTTCTTCTCTGCCTACGGATTTCATAAAGCTATTTTTATTAAATTTTCCAAAAATAATGGTTTCATAAAAAGAGATTTTAATAATGATACCTTATAATCAGACAATGTGACTTTATCCAGCCTGTGAACTGGCAAAAAATTCAAACCAGCTTGTTAAAAGACTTCTAAATAATAATAATAATAATAATAATAATAATAAAAACAGGGAAAGTAAATACCTTACATCAAAAAAAATTATATTTTTATCTTAGACTTGGGAGGACTTGGGTATGACTTTCAGATTAAATGTGAAGGGAAAAAAATGGAGAATAATGGAATAAATAGTCCAGTTGACAGGGTTTTTTTTTTCTTTTTCTTACTAAATATTTTTTTTATGTTCTCTGGATGGTCCTTATAATGTTGTTTAATAATTTTTTTTCAAAAAAAGTTTAAATCTATTAACTACTAAATAAATATGTCCAGAAATTTTGTTTATTTCTAATATAATGCCTTGTATTTTTATGCAGGCATAAAAAATCTAATGGATATTTTTCTCTGGTATTAATAGGGAAATATTTTCTTTAACATTAGAATTATTTAGAAATCGCCATTATCGTAACTTTAAGGAATATTAAATAATAAAATCATAGCCAGATAGAGAAATTAATTATTATTATCCAGTTATATAAATTCTAAATTTTGTATAGAATTATTTAGTGGTTTAAGGACTTAGAAAGATGAAAAGTAAATTGAAGGGGCAAAATTTATATTCAAATAATTACTAACATCAACGTTTACCTTTCTTTCCTATATTCAATAAAATTTAAGATTACTTTTGAAATGTTTTAAATATCCTTCATTTGGTAGCAATATCTTATAGGGAATTCTGAATGGTTTTCATACCTGAATCCTACTCTACCCCATTCCATCTTCCCAGTTTTCTAGCTTAGAGGTCTGTGCACATGAAGATCAATCACTAAATTAAACATGAAAGTTTATTTGCTCTTTGGCAAACAGCTGCTCATTCAGCATTGGAGCACAGTAGTATATATTTGGCATAGTAGTCCTCCTTATCCATGGTTCTACTTTTCATGGTTTCAGTCACCCACATTCAATTGTGGTCAGAAGTCAGAGTATCTGCATCATTCACCTCACTTCATCCCATCACATAAGACAGTTCATCATTTCACATCATCACAAGAAGGGTAAATGCAGTACATAAGATATTTTGAGAGAGAGGGAGAGACCACATTCACAACTTTTATTACAGTACATTATTAAAATTATTCTATTTTATCATTAGTCATTGTTGTTAATCTTTTACTGTGCCTAATTTATAGATTACACTTTATCATATGTATGTGTAGGAAAGTCTTAGTATATAGAGCGTTTGGTACTGTCTGCAGTTTCAGGCATTCACAGGGAGTCTTGCTATCCCACAGATAAGGGAAGATTTCTGTAGTTTGCTTTGAACATGTGTTTCAGAACTGAAAGCAAAAGTGAGTACCTATCTCTTTCCGAGGAGTGCCCATATAAAAAGGATTAATGAAGGTAGAAATACCAAACTCAAGCCAGTTTCGAACTTACCTATTTTTAGATATCCTCTGACCTTTTAATTCAAATTTGTGGTGATCAGAAAATAAACTATGAATGATTTCAATACTTTAGAGTGTATTGACACTTGTTTTATGTGTAGTGTGTGCTGTATTTTGTTTTATACTTAATGTGCCCTTACAAAGAATATGTATCCTCAATAATTATTTTTTCATTTTATTGTAAAAATGTATGTTGCAGTTGAATGGTAGTGTTTCATAATATTAATTACTATTATCATTAGGTTAAGGTTAATATTAATTACTATTATCATTAGGTTAACCTAAGATGTTAGGTTAAGATGATGTCCAAATCTTTTGTATTATTGATTATATACACATATATGTGTATGCATCTATTTTGTATATGTATACTTAGGTATACATGTACAAATGTGTGTGTATGTATGTGAACCTGTGGGCTCTATCAATTACTGATTATGAAATTTATAACTGTAATTATAGGTTTGTATTTTTATACTTTTAGATATGTTAATATAAGCCTTAAGTACTTTGGGAGTTTTGTTATTAAATACATACATATACATATTGAGGATTATTTTGTCCTACTGAATTAAACTTTTTACTATGATGAAACATTCTCTTTTGTGTCTTATATTGTATCTTACCTTTAATTATACTATTTCTAATATTAATTTAACCACTCCAGCTTTCTTAGGATTAGCATTTGTGTGATACATCTCTTCTTGTCATTTGACTTTTAAGTCACTTTATGTTTGTATTTCATCTGCTGGAAACATTACATATTTAATATCTAATCAAGATGTCAGCTTTTAATTTAAATGTTTACCTTGATTACACTAATGTGTTATCAATACAGTGAGGTTTTGGTATGTTATCTTCCTATTTACTTTGAAATGTTTCATTCTCTTTGTTTATTTTTTCTACCTTCATTTGAATACACTGAATAATTCTAGTGTTTCCTTTTATGTCTTCTATTGTTTTTTTTAGCTGTATCTATTTTATTTTTATCATTGCCATTTTTATTATTTTAATTGCTAGTCTTTGCTCTAGGCATTACAGCACAAATCGTTAATTTATTACTGTCTCTTTTCATAATATTTTAATGTTTATTTATTTTGAAAGAGAGAGAAAGAAAGAGAGAGAGAGAGCATGAATGGGGAAGGGCAGAGACAGAGAAGGAGAGGATCCCAAGCAGGCTCCGCACTGTCAGCTCAGAGCCTGACACAGGGTTCAAACTCGGGAACTGTGAGATCATGACCTGAGCCAAGCTCAAGAGCTGGTCTTTTACCAGAGCCACCCAGCTGCCCCATTACTGGCTGTCTTAAATAAACATATCTTCTCTGAAAGATTAAGTAATCAATCCCAATTATTCTGTGGTTTATATTTTTCCAATATTGACTTTGGAATCTGTGTATAGCTACTAGCTCATATTAAGTGAATGTATTCAATAACCTAAAACTCAGTTGAAAAAAATCTCTTCTAAAGAAATTACTTATGCTGTTATTATCAGCTTTTTCTATACTCTGGGAAAACCTAATTGAGGCCATTGACTTTTCCCAAGTCTGTGCCTTCTACAGCACAATGAGAACAACAATCTGTGTCCATAAAATCTTTATGAAGACAATTATTTCCTCATATTTTAATTTCTTGAACTCTGTTTTTTACTACAGCACTCAAGTGGTAGTACATGACTTTGTATTCAATAGATGGTTTAATTTTCTACCTTTGTCAGACAGGGAAACAAAATAAAGTAAACAAATTTTGTTAGATATTGTTCAGTATTAAGAGATGCTGTTAAATCTTCCTGATTTGTAGGTATGTTTCAGAGAAATCCTGTGTTGAGCTAAATCTTCTGTGGCTCTAGAAGTCTATTTTCCTTAGTCTCCAAGGGAAGGATACCTGTCTTTACTTTCTTCAGTCCATAAGTACTTCCTAATGGAAGGGAAGAATTTTCTATTTATACCCATTTTATGTTCTCTGATAGATAATGTGACACTGAAATGTGATTCTTTCCTTAATACACAATGCCTTTTGTTTCAATAAAGCCAAACTAGACCCACTGTCTATGCAAATGTTTCGTAGTGCCTTTGTTCACAATAGTAGCTCTTGTTCTTGTTTACTTAACACTTGATCTTAAAACAAATTACATATGGCAGAGACTTCTTGCGGTAGCGATATCTCTTTCTAATAGGAATTTCTTTCTTTTTAAAAATCAGATTTTTGGGGCTACCATTGCATTGAGAGTAACTGTTTGTCAAAGACAGTGCAGCAGTGTCAGAGAAAAGGAACTAACCAAGTGATAAGAATGAGCAAATGTGCCCCTCCTACTTATCCTCCAGTTAACTAAAGTTATCTAGCCTTCATCCATGGCTGTAACAGGGTCATATTATTTTACAGAAAAAAAGTACAGAAGTGATGGCTGACCCACATCTCAAACAAAATCCTCTTTATCTTCAATTGCCAGCAGCATGAAATAGAAAAAAAAGGAATAGATACATAAGCTATTCTAATGGCTCAGATAATGTAGAAGTCCACTTATTACAATTAATGTAGATGTATTCTCTCTCTCAAATGTATCACTAAACATGGAGCCATGCTGAGTTAATTTCCAGCTTTCCTTTTATGTTTTTAAATTAGAAAAAGACAGGTGATATTGGTGGAGGAAAAGAAAGAGGACAAAAGAAAAGAACATTAAGCCTTTTCAGAGCTCCCTGTTTTCCCTTTTTCCCAAAAAATATTAGTTTGAAAAAGTTGACAATATATAATTTTTACACAAGTTCATCCTTTCTCTTGCAGAATCACAGATATACAAAAATAGCTCGAAGTGGAAATTAAATCTCCCAACAATACAAAAACTTGAGTATTTGGAAAACACTTAATTTGGGTAGTAGTAAGAGTAGGAAAAAAAAAAAGAAAGAAAGAAAGTAAACATGCTCAGAGAGTCTGGGTCAAGCCCTTTGCAATTTCATGCTGTAGGGAATATGACCAACCTATAATAATGATATAAATTGTCAATTAAGGAGAAAAATGGGTCATGGTCTCTATGTGAGACCATAGTAGAAGTTGGATAAAAAAGAGAATTAAAGAGTTTTCTTCAGAGACATGCCTATACCTTCAAAACAATGTCACTCAAACTCTGTATTTCAGGCCTTTCGTTATAAAAACTACTAACTTTGAGAATAGACTATTCTTTACTACATTACTAATTCTTTTTTATCTTGAAAAATCATGAAATGTATTGGAAATACATCCAAATATGAAGAATTTGCTGATTATTTGTGCCATTAATACTTCTGTGGCAAAAACCCAGATTCTTTTCACTAATAGCACAGAAAAGTAATGTAACCTAATGTAATGGAAGAGGGGTGTGGCCCCATGATCATAAATGATCTTACTGTAAGATAGACACACTCATACACACACACACACATTCAGGAAAATGCACAAAAGTGTCTTTGAGTTCAAGGTCTTAATTAGCTTCTAAACATTGCAGGTTCCACAAGAGGATGAGGTTTAAGGAAGTAGTTGTGTCACCCTGTTTACCCCAACTCCTCCTTTGCTATTAGGCCTTTAACCTCAAGGAGTTGCTGCCTTCATAAAGCTGCTTTCTGGAGAGGTCTTCAAGAAATCAAATTTCCCTTTCTCTGACCTTTCCATTCCTCTTTTAAATCTCCATTTTTCTCTCCTTTGAGATAATCTCTTCTAAACAATTAAATATGAGGGATGCCTGGGTGGCTCAGTTGGTTAAGCATCCAACTTCGCCTCAGGTCATGATCTCACAATTTGTGAGTGTGAGCCCCACTTTAGGCTCTGTGTTAACAGGTCAGAGCTTGAAGCCAGCTTCAGATTCTGTGTCTCCCTCTCTCTCTGCCTCTCTCCTCCTCATGTTCTGCCTCTCTCTCAAAAATAAACATTTAAAAAAGTTTTTTTAAATAATAATTAAATATGGTTTGTCATTCATTTGCTTCTGTTTTCAATCCTTTCAATTCCATTCTAGTATTGTGATGCTACAGTTGAACTCTATTTTTTTTTTCTAGTTCCCATGCTCAGAAAACCTCAGATGTTTCCTCTGTTTTCTTTTCTTTATCCTGGTTTTGATATATTGGACTCCAGGAAATAGAAGGATGAGAAAGCCACCATATCTGTGCTTGAATCTGTATAACCATAATCTCTCTTTGTGATGGCCCTAGTGGAATGGAGTATCAAAATTACCATCAGTCAGCTGTTCCCCATTGGGAAGAGGCAAAAAATTTAATAAAAAAAATTCCATAGAGTGGTGCCATCTTACATATTGATGGGAAATATATTATCAGCATAGAAACGTGACTCAGAACAAGAAGATATAAAGTCTTTGTAGGTAACTAGTTGAATCAGGCAATTTTTTTTTTCATTTGAAAGAATATTTAACTTAATAAATACACTCTTTGTACCTACTAGGTAAAAATCAGTTTATAAGAAACTGGAGATTTCTTATAAGAAATCTGTGGCCAGTTATGACATTCTTTTTGTTTTATGTTTATTCCACACAAAGATTCATTACTTAATTTACTCTTGAGATAGCCAGGAAATTTGAAATATTTAATTTATTGGTGTGGTAAATAAATAATGGTATTTATTACCATATATCCAAATTATAAATTAAATAAAGGTGAATAGCACATGAATGAGAACATTTAAATCAGAATTATAGGTACATCACAGCTACATCTTTATAGGAAGTCAAACTGGGGTCAGAAATGTGCTAGTTAACTATAAATTTAAAATGTGACAAGAACAGTGTGATTCAAAACAGGAGAGATGCTTATAGAGACAAAAATCATGATGGTTGAAAGTCTTGGAGCAGGTTACAGTGAATTCAAGTCTTGACTCTGACACTGTCTATCTGTGTCACTTTGAGAAGATCATTTAACTGCTTAGTGATTTCGTTTTATTTGCCTGTACAATGGTGATTATAATAGTACCTACCTTCAGGGTTGTTACAGAGGTTTAAGCTGCTTAGACTAATTCTTCTTTCTTAGTAAGTGCCAGGCTGCTAATATATCAAGTTATAATATCCTGACACTTTCTTTTCTGCAAAGAAATGTTGTCACTCCAGAGACTATCATTATTGAGTACATGGGCCAGGAAATTTCTTCCTTAATAGTGTTGGAGACCTAGTGCTAACTTGGGGCTTCGCAGATTCATTTTACTAGCTTCACTTCCTGCCACCTCATTCACTTCACAGTATTCAGAGAAGCAAAAACACAATAATTAGGTTTCGGTTAAGTAAGTTGCCATCCCATTTCAGTTCTACTTTTCTGAGATTTTACCCAGGAGACTGGAATGATGCTTTGGGTATTTTCAAAATTGTCAGTTTCAGATTTACATATAACAATTGCATTTACTCTTGAAGTATGCAGTTAATGCCCATTAAATTTGGATTTAAACCTGAATTGGGAAACCCTACTCTCATTGATTGCAAGTTTTTGAATTCTTCTTTCTTTTCCTAGAATGAACTATATTACCTTAACAATAAACCTAAACCTTTAGTGATTTTAGTTTTTATATTTTGATTTTGCTTGCTTAACTGATGGTAAAGTATTACAATGATAGATTTGAGGGGCTTATAAATTAAGTCCAAGATAATACACACATTGGAAACTGGCATTTATTACTCTTTTAATGGCCTGATCAATACAACAAATATTGTCCATTAATAACTAGATGGATCCTGCATTGCAGAATTTGTGTTGATGGCATCATTATGGCTGTTAATTTTCAATGATTTTATTTATTCAAAATATGTCCAGGGAACCATGGGAGAAATTTTATTATTGATTTGATATAATTTAGTTTTTTTATTTTTTAAGTGTCAGTATTCTGTATTAGGTTTATAGTTCCTGCAAATGCATTTTCCACTCATAGTTACTATGGATGACTTATTCTTTGTGTCTTACTTGGTAATATATGTGAACAAGAAAATAAGATGTTCTTGATTTCTTTCTCCCATGATACAGAAACCAGGTAAATATAAAATGAAACAGTCAAAACCTGTGAATGAATCCTCAAATGACCAGTAGAAATAAAATACAATTGACTTTGAAACAATGTAGGGGTTAGGGGTGCCAACCCCTATATACCTGAAAATCTGCATATAACTTTTTGACTCCCCCCAAAACTTAACTGCTTAACTTCTATTGTCCAGAAGGCCTTACGAAAGCATGAACAGTTAACACATATTTTGTATATGTATTGTATACTGTATTCTTACCATAAAAGTAAGCCAGAGGAAAAAATGTTAAGAGAATCATAAGGCTGTTCAAGGGTTAGCTGTACTCTAACATGATGATTCCATGGCCTCTTGTGCAATCTCTCTAGTGGAGCCTCAAAGGCACTGAGTTCCTACCACATCAGACATGTAATCTAATCTAATTCTCATAAGACTCTTAAGGACACTGAGAGAGGCTACAGATATGATGGAAAGAATTGGCACAACTATAGATGCTTCTTGACTCTTACAATCACTCATTATAAAATAACTTTGTTTCAAATGAACTTCACAATCACAATCTCTTTGTTCAGTTACTTAAGTAGTTCATTCATCCTTCATAAGTAGCATTTGTGTGCTTTGTAAATTTACCTTCTTGAAGATATATATTACTTTGTCAGTGAAAAAAGTCATAACCACATTCCTGAGAAAAATTTAAAGCAGTGTATTTGTTGAATGTTGATATTAGTATTTCTGTTTAAATAGTTTTTAATTTATCTAAAGTGATAACAAAAGCTTTACCATTAGTAATATAAAATTTGTAATTTTAATATAAAACTTACACTTTAGAATTTAAGCTATGTAAGAAAAAATAATATGGACAATAGTCCATAGTGTCAACAAGTTTTAATGATTTCATTTCTCACTTTTAGTTACTAGTTCTTCTTTCTTTTTAGAAATAGTTTGGGGGTTCCTGGGTGGGTCAATCAGTTTAAGTGTGTGGCTCTTGTATTCAGCTCAGGGCGTGATCTCACAGTTCAAGAGCTCAAGCCCAGCGTCTGGTTCTGTACTGACAGCATGGAGCTTACTTGAGACTCTCTGTTTCCCTCTCTCGCTCTGCCCCATGCTCTCACTCTCTCTCTTTCAAAATAATAAACTAAAAAAAAAAAAAAAGAAGACGGGCTCCTGGGTGGCACAGTTGGTTAAGCGGCCGACTTCAGCTCAGGTCATGATCTCACGGTCCGTGGGTTCGAGCCCCGCGTCGGGCTTTGTGCTGACAGCTCAGAGCCTGGAGCCTGTTTCAGATTCTGTGTCTCCCTCTCTCTGACCCTCCCCGGTTCATGCTCTGTCTCTCTCTGTCTCAAAAATAAATAAATGTTAAAAAAAATTTTTAAAAAAATAAAAAATAAAAAGATAAATAGTTTGGAAATTAAAGAAAGTAAAGGATTAAATGGAGTAAATTTTGTTATAGCAGATGAAAGAATAATATATGGTGTAGATATATGAAAGTTCCCGGGAGGACCTCAGAAATGACCTAGTAACTCCGTAATCTCTCAGATAAAGTGTAATGAGACATCAGAGCAGATTTATCAGCCTCTCCAAAAACATCACTGTATTTTAACTCCCATCTCCTCATCCTAATGCTATATACTGTGTTTTGCCTTTTAGGCAAATTACTAGTGCTCTATATTTAAGTCTTGTTTTTTTATTGTAGTCATTTCAAGATGTGGGTATTTTAAAATACCACACATGGAAAGCTTGAAGATTTCATAAATGAAAGATACTTTCTTCTGTTGGAATTTATTTTAGAAGTAATGTGTGCATTACATTATTTTTTTGAAGTTTATTTATTTTTGAGAGAGAGAGAGAGAGAGGGAGAGAGAGAGAGAGTGTGTGTGCAAGCAGAGGAGGGGCAGAGAGAGAGAGAGAATCCCAAACGTGTGGGACGTGAACCCATGAAACATGAGATCATGACCTGAGCTAAAACCAAGAGTTGGCTCTTAACCTACTGAGCCACTCAGGTGCCCCTGCATTACATTATTTTTTGGATACCTTACCTATGGTTTCTAAATCATCTAAATTATTTGTGTGTGTGTATGTGCATCCAGAAAATTTCCTGGACAGATATCAAAGAAAGAAAGAAAAATACCATAGAACTTAAATATATGTAGTAAGAACTTTAATAGAAGAAAAAGGAGAGAGGATCAGAAACATACGAAAGCTGAATAATGTTTGTTTGTTTATAATTGAGGTATAATTGAAATACAATATCCTATTAATTTCAGGTGTACATCATAGTGATTCAATATTTTATACATTACAAAATAATCCCCACAATAAGAATAGTTACCATTTGTCACCATATAGTTATTACAATATTAATGACTATATTCTGTAAACTGTATATTACATTACCATGACTAACCTATTATATAATTGAAAATTTGTGCCTCTTTTTTAAATTATTTTTTTAATGCTTATTCATTTTTGAGAGAGAGAGAGAGAGAGAGAGAGAGAAAGGGACAGAGTGTGAGCAGGGGAGAGGCAGAGAGAGGAGACACAGAATCTAAAGCAGGCTTCAGGCTCTAAGCTGTCAGCACACAGCCCAACACGGGTCTTGAACCCACAAACTGTGGGATCATGACCTGAGACAAAGTCACTGGCTTAAATGACTGAGCTACCCAGGTGCCCCAAGAAGTTTGGGCTTCTTTAATCTCCTTTACCTATTTTGCCCGTCCCCCAATCCTTCCTGCTTTTGGTAACGAATAGTGTGTTTCCTGTGTCTGTGGGTCTGTTTCTGTTGTTTTGTTTGTTCATTTGTTCTGTTTTTTAGATTCCATGTATCTGTGAAATCATTAGGTGTTTATCTTTCTCTGTCTGACTTATTTCACTTACATAATACTCTCTGACTCCACCAATGTTATCACAGATGGCAAGATTTCATTCTTTTTTTATGGGGGAGTGATATTTAATATATATATTAAACTTATTTTTATCCATTCTTCTATAGATGAACAATTTGGTTACTTTAATATCTTTGCTATTGTAAATAATGTTGCAGTGAACCTGGGGGTACATATATCTCTTGGGATTGTTGTTTTGTTTTTTCAGATAGAAACCTGGAAGTGGAATTGCTGGATCACACGATAGTTCTATTTTTAACTTTTTGAGAAAACTTCATACTGTTTTTCATTGTGGTTGCATCAATTTACAGTCTCATGAACAGTGTATGAGGTTTACCTTTTTCCATATCCTCATCAACACTTATTATTTTTGACTTTTCAATAACAGCCAATCTTATAGGTGTGACATGATAATTCATCGTAGTTTTGATGTGCATTTCCCTGGTGATTAGTGATATTTAACATCTTTTCATGTGCCTGTTGGCCATCTGTATGTCTTTGGAAAATTACCTGTTCAAGTCCTCTGCCCATTTTCTAATTGGGTTATTTTTTTTGTTTTGTTTTTGATATTAAGTTGTATAAGTTCTTTATATATTTTAGATGTTAACCCTTTATCAGATGTATGATTTGCAAATATTTTGTCCCATCCAGTAGGTACAGTTTTCATTTTGTTTAGGTTTCTTGTGCTGTGCAAAAGCTTTTTACTTTGATGTAATCCCATATGGTTATCTTAGCTTTTGTTGCCCTTGCCTGAGGAGACTGGTCCAAAAAATATTATCAAAGAGCTTACTACCTGTTTCCTTCTAGGGGTTTTATGATTTGAGGTTTTACATTCAAATATTTAATCCATTTTTAAATGTATTTTTGTATATAGTATAAGTAATGGTTCAGTTTCATTCTTTTGCACATAGCTGTCCAGTTTTCCCAGCACCATTTATTAAACAGACTATCTTTTCCCCCATTATATGCCTTGCCTTATTTTTCATAGATTAATTGACCATATATGTGCAGGATTTTTTTCTGAGCTTTCTGTTCTGTTCCACTGATGTGTATGTTTCTTTTGTTCCAGTACCTTTCTATTTTGACTATTGTATATTGTAGTATAGTTTGAAAGCAGGGAATGTGATATCTCCTGCTTTGTGTTTTCTCAAGATTGTGGTGACCTTTTTTATATCCTCTTTTTAATTTAGCTTTTGGGGTTTTCTTGGCAAAGAAAAAAAGCTAGAACAACTTTTTCTTGCAGGTAGATAGAAAGATTTAGATTTTTTTTTTGGAAGGATTTAGATTCTTATCCTGAGTCTTATAAACTATATGACATTGGGAAAGTTACTTCAACTCTCTGAGCCATGGACTCCTCATCTGTTTAAATAAACAGAAATAGAATGTAGTAATGTGGATTAGCTATGATAATATGACACAAAGACATAGAACATAATGTCAGTAATAAGTATTCAATAAACTTAGGTATATATGAAATCTGAACAATATGGATGTGTTTAGCAAACCTTGATTCTCAGGTGCTTAGAGCCATTCAAAAATGGTTTCAACATACATGATATATAAAAGCATTTGTATTTACTGAAAAGTATATCTGTGTATTGAAAGCTAAATATTCATACAAAATGTAATTATCATCACCAGGAGTCTATTTGAGTATCTCAATTTAATTTTAACTTAGAGAATTTACCTGAGAGATAATTTTTGAAACATAATGTGTTGATCCAATTAAATTCTGCTTGCATAAGATTAAACTCGACTGTCACTGGCATTAGCTCTTTTCACCTTTCTTTTCAGTTTGAAAGAACTGTTTCCAGAGTGATACCAATGTCCTCTACTTTGTTTCTGGTCCAGATATCTGAGAGAAATATTTTATTAGTTTTGAAATACTCTGTTTTCATTTTTTTATGAGTCTCTTGTTTTGTGAAAAAGTAGGATAAAATTTTATTTTTATTTTATTTTATTATTATTTTTTTTAGTTTCAAGTTTTTATTCTAATTCCAGTTAGTTAACATACAGTGTAATATTAGTTTCAGGTGTAGAATTTAGTGATTCATTACTTGCATGCAATACTCAGTGCTCATCACAAGTGCCCTACTTAATAATACCTATCATCTATTTAATCCATCCCCCCAACCCCCACCTCCACCCACTTCCCCTCCAGGCAAATCTCAGTTTGTACTCTGTGGTTAAGAGTCTCTTTTATGGTACTTATTCTTGATATAATAACTTCTTGATAAAACGTAGTTATGAAGCAGGTTAAATGTCCATTTTTACAACTATTTAATAGTAGAAGAGTACTGGACACAATATTTACTTTGTACATCCTCTTCCAAAATGAACATGCCTTGAAGCTTTATGAAACAGTTATGACATTTATTTCAAATTTCTTCAAATAAAGATTCATTTAAATGTTACATGTTTAGGTATCTGAATGCATTTTCATTATTTTAGATTCTCTATAAGAACTGTCTTTATAATGAGGAGCCATTAAATAATTCACTAATTTTTACTTACTCACATGAATTGATTTTCATGACTAATCTGTTAGATTAAAAATAAAATTGTTATACTCTGGTAGAAATATGCCATATATTCTCATGTGCCATATATGCTCATGACTAAAAGTAATTTTGGATGCCTTTTTTGTCTCTTATTAATATTATCACATTAATGAAATTCAAGAAACAATTAGTATAAATCTTAAAATACTGTGATTTATGTTCAATTTATACTTTATATCTGAAATTATTATGTTTAAGCAATAAACAACATATTTTTATGTTTATTATCTAATATACATAAGATGTACTAGACATGTAATCAATATATAATACAATTATGATATAATTCATATAGTATCAAGTTGATTACTGGTAATAATATATTAGCTTATATGTAAGTAATATATTTTATATATTGATTATTATAAACTACATTATTAATATATTAACTAATAGAGAAAAAATTAACATGTATACAGTTTTATATGTTGTGTATATAATATACATTAGATGTGTAATTATAACATGTCTGTGTATATTTTGTATATATTCATTAAGATATTCAGCCATTCTTACTTCTTACCCATAATATTGCTTTTATCTGAATATGGCAAATAATATATCATATCATATTTAAGTATATTTTCTTTATAACTTAAGACTGTTTGTTATTTCTCTGGATTTTAGTATTTCCAAATTTAATGTAAATAACATATTTTATAATACTTCTCAGTGGAGCACTGTGTATGACAAGATAGACCCTCATACACAGTTCTGTCTTAAACATGACATCCTGCTCATGGTGGGATGTGTTGATATATTATTTACTTTTACATTATGCCTGTATTTCTTTATTGGAAGTACAACCATGTACTTTAGGTATATTTGGCCTAATAATAATCTGCAATGAATGATAAAAACCAAATGTAAAAATTCGAATTTTATTGTGCAAATTTAGAAAATGAATATCTATATGCTGTTAAGATGAGCCTTTCTGTGAGAAATAATAATCATGTATATTTTAGCAAACTTATGTTTGGCTCTAAAAATAATTTAAACATACTTTCAAAAATTATATTTTAATTGATATTCTTTTAAGACATTTGTATCATCTTTGAGATCATTCAACTGACGTTTTGAAAACGAAGAAGCAGGTTGATGGAGGAGACAAGAATTCCATGGACTAATATGAGATTCTCAGAGCTATCCTCTAGATTGAGGGTAGAGTAAGATCAGATGGCCAAGATATTTTTGTGATTGATGGAAAGACCAGTAATCAGAGACACATTTAATAATTTATTTTTCTTATCTCTGATGCAGAAAATGGTCTAATCTATCTAATGACAAGTTCAATTAGAGTCAACATCTGTTTGACCTTAAGATATATTCCTGGAGTGAACAAATAGTAAAGGCTTCAGGATATGTGGCAAGCATTATATCTTGGTGTGAAAAGACCTTGTATAAGGACTTGTTTTCTCTATTATTTTCAAAATATGTAAAGAGTGGTGGAAAAGATGAAAGCGCCATTATATTGATTAACCAACATTATATTGATTATATTGATTAATCAACATTATATTGATTGTTAACTATAAATAAGAAATGCATGCAATTTAAAATTCAGTGTATACATTAAAATGCCAAGAAATAAATGTTAAAGTTCTGTTGTAATAAAGCGGACAAAGTTTTGGCATTTACACTCCACAAAGAACACTTTAATACTGACAAGAAGAAAATAACTAAATCCAATAGAAAATTGGGCAGGGTACACGAAGAGGAATTTGACTGTACAGCAAACCCAAATAGCCAACAGGAAAATGGAATCATATTCAAATTTACTGATAATAGGGGTGGAAATTAGAGCAACAGCGATATATATATATATATATATACTTCTGTATAATACCTTGTTTTGGCAGGAGTGAAAGGAGAGGTGTTGCTGGGTGAAGGGTGAAGAGTTAGTAGCTGTTTTAGAAAGCAATGTGGAAAATATAATTAATAATAAAACAACCCTTCATTTCCATTCCAGACAATGTAATTTATAGCAAGTTGTTATTTTTTAAACTAGAATACATACATAGAATTTATTGAAACCTTTTTTTCATAAAGTCAAAAACAGAGTCAATAAGGGAAAAGTTGATAAAATATGCTACTTCTATTCCTTGGACTATTACAATCATTAAGCAGACTGGTTTATTACTAGTCATTATTATTAATAGGACAGTTGGGAGTATTTCCATAATGTATTGCTGGATGAGAAAAGCAAGCCCTAAAAAAAGTGTGTTTTACATGCTATTTTTGGAAAAGCTAAGGGAATATCTAAGAAATATGTTTTTATGTTTACCTTTGAACACAGCAAAAGATGGTATACAAACACAGCAAATGATATCAAGAACATAGCTGAGGTTACAATATCATTCTGTTTCCTAATATTGTGAGGGAGGAGATAGAAAGAGAAAGTTGAATGGATCCATTCTGGATTATGTTGTGCCCTCCTTTTTAAAATTTTATATACCATATGACTTTCCTTTTATGTTTTCCTGTGTGGCATTACTAGTGTTCAGAAATAGCATTTGTTCTTCTGGAAACTTGACTCTGAATATATTCTTGGAGTGAATAATAGAGGAAAATGTTGTGGTCTCAAACACTTCTTAAGTCAGAACTTTAATGAGAAATGGAATTAACCTTGAACCTCTTTATTTAGATTTTAAGAGTACACACTAAAGTGTTTAAGTTTAGATTATGTTTTCTACCTTATTCTTGGAAAAATATTATGTCAACACAAAAACTAGCTGTATCATTTTTAACTAAGTATCATTTTTTTTTTTTTAATTTTTTTTTCAACGTTTTTTTAATTTATTTTTGGGACAGAGAGAGACAGAGCATGAACGGGGGAGGGTCAGAGAGAGGGAGACACAGAATCGGAAACAGGCTCCAGGCTCCGAGCCATCAGCCCAGAGCCTGACGCGGGGCTCGAACTCACGGACCGCGAGATCGTGACCTGGCTGAAGTCGGACGCTTAACCTACTGCGCCACCCAGGCGCCCCAACTAAGTATCATTTTAAACTAAGTGACCAGTCAGAAAATAGTTGCTAATTAATTGTTAGATTGAACTTATTATGTTGACTCCACAGTTGACTCTGGCAATTGGTTCAATTGATAGAGATAATATAACCGATTTGACTGAAAGTATTAGAGAAAAAAAGATGGCATTAAATGACACCAAAGCTAAAGTGAAGTGAGGAGACAGAAATTTCCTGGACCTGATAAATAGTGTTAAAACTATTTAAAGACAGGATGTATTAAAAATAAGCATTGATTGTGAAAAATTGATGGATAATATTATATACCAAATTTTCTATGATGAGACATTCCTAAATGATCACATTTGTTTCTTAGCTATGGAAAGGAAATAATAGTTTGACCTTCATTTATCTATTTGATACTTAACAGATATTACTGTAATTATGAATTTATAGTCCTTCTATTTTTATATGGATACAGCCTAAACTATAGAATATTTTACGTAATAGAATGTTAGTATTTTATTTTTATCCAAAAATTATGAACAGAAACATAACTGTAACTTCTGCGATAAAAGACAAAACTAAACAGATGCCAGTACATATGTTATAGAAAGTATATTGTTTTACTTGAAGTTAGGATTTATTTTCTCATTTCATGATATAGTAAGACTACAAAACATCATGAATATGTGACTGCAAAGGAGACAAGAATTCATTTTGTTACTATAATAATATTTTTAAATGTCACCATCTAATAAAATGGATTTTCGTCTGCACAATATCAGACTGTGAAAAAGAATGTGGTATTTTTGCTGTTGTAATTTATTTTTACCACAGTCTTATTCAACTTGTAAACAGAGTTCTCAAATCTGCATCAACTATGGTCAATGGCTGATCATTATAATTCATAGATTAAACCAGCACAAAAATGCAGCTAAAGAAGTCAACATGCAAATGACAAGGCTTTAGTCTTTGTGTCCATCAAGACAGTATTTGCAATCACCAAATCCCAATGTGGCAAATCAACACCATTCCCTGAACCATGGAATTAACAGAAAGTACATTTCCAACTGTGCTAGATAATCAACTTTGCTTTTACAAATCTTATTTCTTATATAGCATTGAATATTTTATTATTTCCAAAATAAATCTTATTAATAGTCTTTAAACTAATTTGAGTACATATATCCATTGTACCTTGCTGATGAGGTAGCCATAAAACTCTAATAGTGAGATTATAGATATGAAAAGTTGTTAGAATATGACTTCAGAAATTATGTTCTAGCATATTTGTAGCTTCCCATGATGTTAGCCACAGTGAGGGAATTCAGTGAATATGTATTAGTTATTTGAATAATAGAGTATCAGTTCTATATGAAAATTGACAAGTGAGATAGATGAGGTCTTAGTTCTCTATACATTTGTCTTTAAAAACTGTCAATTTTTGAGACTCTGTGCCTTAATTTCACTTATTTCTTTAGAAAACATTTGGGGCACCTGGGTGTCTCAGTCAGTTAAGCGTCCGACTTCAGCTAGGGTCATGATCTCACTTCATCTCAGGTCATGATCTCATGGTCCATGAGTTCGAGCCCTGTGTCGGGCTCTGTGCTGTCAGTTCAGAGCCTGGCGCTTGCTTCGGATTCTGTGTCTCCCTCTCTCTCTGCCTCCCCCCACGCACGCTCTGTCTCTACAAAAACTGAATAAACGTTAAAAAATTTTAAAAAATCTGATTACCCAGTTGTGAAAAAGTATTTGAAAAATTATTATAAAAATAGATCATTTTAGAATTGCTTTCAGTATATACTGAGTTTCACTTGTACTCATTGTATCTTGTTTTTCTTTTCCCAAGGGTTAAATCAACAATATTTCCATTTCAGTACTTCTGTGTAATATTCTTAGAAAGAAAATAAAGAAAATAACCATAGGATAGAAAGAAAAAAAGTATCAATTTCATTTTTATTTTCTATTGAAGTACTACATTTTCTGTGACTGAAAAAAAAATAACCGGAAAAATTATTCTTTCTTTATAAAGACTTTGTGTTTATATGCTTAAAAATAGAATCATTAAAAATTCTCATTTAGCTCTTATCTACTGATATTCCCCATACATTTAATTCTTATCCAACCTATCTCTCTTAATATATTAAACAGATATTATTTATTCTAATGTGAAGGGACACTTACATGAGATAAAAGCCATATTGTGTAAATGTTGTCTTGTGAAAGTGACCCAGTGTGTGCATATATAAATATGCTTATTAATTTGGATAGAGATGATTATTGGAGTTAACCTTTTTTTTAGCAATACATCAGAAAAAAAGGCTTTTAGTGCACTGTAGACAGGTAAAATAAGATTCATGTCAGAAAATCAGAAAGGCAGCATATGTGAAAGACATCAGACCTGCTATAGGAGAGATTGATGAGCTAAATCACAGAAAAATGATAGGGAAGGGAACACCAGTGTAAAGTGTTTGGATTCTCAACACATGCAGGATGACAATGATACAGATACATCCTTTTAAAAGCATGTCTATAATATTTATAATTCTTATGGTGGAAATTTACATATGCCAATTATAAAATCATGTTTTATTTTATTACATTTCAAAACCATATATTAGAATGCCAGCAATGTAATGTAAGTCACAAGACTTGATTTTAGATATTCTCCATGTGGATCCAAAACCTTGATTTATCATTTCCTGGAAAGACACAACTAAGCTGATATTTGTCTGGGTGGACAAATAACCCACATGTTCTTTCCCCCTCTAAGAAATATACAATCAGAAAATGTGATGATACAGTGAAATCTAATGTAGGTATACTAATGCAAATAATACAATGGCAATTTAATACAGTGAATAGAACATTAGACTGGCAGTCCAGAAACATGCATTAACTATGTGACCTTGTAGAATATTTGTGACAAGGTATGTATTTTCATAGAACAAAGTGGCAATATTTATGTTTTAGAAATCCATATGAGCTCTCTTCACCTATAGGATTTAATATATTTTTCAAAAGACTGGTATTTTCATTAGGACATAAAAGGGTAGGTCAATTTTTTTTTCTATTATAAAACTTCTATTTTTATGCTGACTTAGGAACATAAACGTATTCAATGAGTTAGAAGCAATTAATCATACGAAGATTAGTTAGAACAGTGTGGATTGATTTTTGACAGTTATTGCTTGACTTTGATAGATCAGGAAAGAGGAAAAAGTGCTTACAATTTGTTTTACTTCTGTCTGTGTAAAGATCATGAATGTTCAGGTACATTTAAAGTCAAGAGATTTTATAACTGTTAAAATTAGTGGCTGAACCTTGAAGAACTCAGGCTTGAAAAAGGCAAGAAATTGAGAAAATACTCTTCAATTCTTTATAAATTATTTTGGGAGCACTGTACTATGGAGGCATTAAAAGTTTGTAATTTATTTACTTTGCCGTGTTTGAATGTTTAACATTTTAATGTTGTCTTCGAAAGTAAGCTGTATTATATACATAAGATATCACCATTTAACTCCCTATGGGGGGGTGGAAATCTGTCAAATGGTTCCATACATGTCACCTATATGACAATATCTCATTTTCTTTTTAACAAATGTGAAGAATTCATTTAAATATTTTTTATAATAATACAGCAGACATAAAGGGAACACCATGTTTAGAAGACTTAAATAGGAAAGATCATGATTTGTTTTCCTCGCTCCCTCCCTTTCTCCTCCCATCTTTCCTTTCTTTCTCCCTCCCTCTGTTCCTTCCTCCTTCCCTTCCCTTCCCTTCCCTTCCCTTCCTTTTCCTTCCCTTCCCTTCCCTTCCCTTCCTTCTCTTCTTTTCTTCTTTCCCTCCTTCCCTCCCTTCCATCCTTCCTTTTTCATCTCCTCTGACAGGTAAAGACAAAAAGGACTAAGACAAAAATAAGTTGGGCAAATTTTCTCATAACTGCTGTTGTGTTTTCTTTTTATTATTTTTTTTTAATGTTTTTTTATTTATATTTGAGAGAGAGACAGAGCTTGAGAAGGGAAGGGGCAGAGAGAGATGGAGACAGAATCGGAAGCAGGCTCCAGGCTCCAAGCTGTCAGCATAGAGCTCAACATGGGGCTTCAACTCATGAACCGTGAGATCATAACCTGAGCTGAAGTCGGACGCTTACCGACTGAGCCACCCAGACACCCCTGCTATTGGGTTTTCTATTTAATAATGGTGGGATGGAAGATAAATGGAATGTTTTAAGCATCTTTTGAACATTATGGAAAGTATGATTTAAACAGAAAGTCAATGTATAGTCAGTCATAGAATTCCAACTTTCATGCAATGGAGGCAAAGATGTTTTTGAAAATTGCCAGATATTTTGTTACTGACTAAGGCAGTGATAAGCAGTGTGTGAATTCAAATAAAACCAAAATATGTATATATTGTGAGGTACTTACTTCATTTTTAAAAATTTCTTTTATGCTATTATATTACCTAAGTACACAAATATACACAGTCACCAAATCTAAATGAAAGGGTTAGTGTAAGAACACCACTATTACAGTGATTATCTGTGTATACCTTCACACATGCACACACATGCACAAGATACATACATATATAAATTTAGTTGTCATATCTTAGGATTCTCTTGTCTGTGACAGGTTTTTAGACTTTCTCATTTTTTATTACTTTGACAAGTTTTGATGAATACTGTATAATGTCCATCAATTGTGATTTGAGTGATATTTTTCCTCATAATTTTGCTGTGGTTATCTTTTGGAAGTCAGAGATACTACAGAGAAGTGTCATTCTTATCATATAATATCAACAGCACCTAGTATCAACATGACATAACTACATTTTAAACTTGATCACTTGATTGAAATAGTGTTTGTCAAGAATCTCCACTATAAAGCTACTCTTTCATCATTCTGCTTCCTATACTATAGTTTTTGGAAGTAAGCCATTATGGGTGCTGCTACACTTAAGAAGCGGGAGTTGTGTTCAATCTCCTTGAGAGAGGAGAATCTATAAATTATTTGGAATTTTGCACAGGATATTTGTCTCTTCTTTGACACTATTTTTTTAAGTCTATTTATTTTGAGCGAGAGAGAGCACATGTGCAGGAAAGGGGCAGAGAGAGGGAGAATTCCAAGCAGGCTCTGCACTGTCAGCACAAAGCCCGATGCAAGGCTCTATTTCACAAACTGTAAGATCATGACCTGAGCCGAAATCAAGAATCAGATATTTAACTGACTGAAGCACCTAGGCGCCTCACTTCTGTTCCACTTATTTACTTATTTAGTCATGTCTTTATATCTATATGGATTCATGGATATTTTATACTTTGGGTTATATTCAGTGCTAAATTATTTATTTTCTTGCTCAAATTCTTCCAGATTTGGGCACTGGAGACTTTTCTGGTTGACCCCCATTGTTCTTTTGATACACCCTCAATGATATTCGAGTATGTGTGTATATGTGTGTTTTGAGCACTCCATTAACTTTTACTACTGTAGGTTACTTCAAGCTCATGCTGTAGATTTGCTTCCTTTGTTCTAGATTGAACTATTTCTCCAAAGAGAAATGTATTCAAAACCAAGGTCTGGGAGCCACATGTGCTCTTTGCTAATAGTCGTCATTGTTTGTACACCCTCTCAACTAACAGACAGGAAGTACATCTGTGTATATTGACCTGTGTATGCACACATATCTATAAGTATTTCTGTATGAAATCATCTATATCTACGTTAAACTGAAAATGACTTCATACTGATATTTCCAAGTCTAATCCATTACCACATGGATTATTCCCCCTCTCTTTGATGAACTGTCACCTCCAACTACAAATATGACAGATTGACTCTCACCACCAATAATCCATTTAGTTAATTTTGTACTGTATCATAACTGTTAACCATACCTCTGTGGGAAACTTATCAACTAAAATACATAATTTGTGGACCTTCTTACCTTTAATCTTATAGATTCCACTCATTTCCAAAGTTACTTAGACCAACATTTTTCTCCCTCTCTTCCTTCAGTGAAGTTACTTTATTCATTTATAATACAGTTAGATTCTTTTGTTTTGTTAATCTGTATTCTATCCCAGGATCCCTTGGTCTCCAAAAATGATGTTTTAAATTTGTATACAATGTACTCTTTGTGTTATGAAGTCTAATGGGTTTTAACAAATGTAGAGTGTAACATATTCACCATTGCAGAATCATATAAAATAGTTTTACCACCATAAAAATCCACCGTTTTTTTATCTACTCAACTTCTTTCCCTCAACACACATTATCACCCAGATACCACCATCCAGTTTGCCATATTTATATCTTTGCCTTTTCCAGAATACTATATAATTGGAATCATGTAGAATGTAACCTTTTCATATAATTACTCTCACTTAGCATGTGCAAGCATTTATGCATGTCTTTGCATGGCTTAACAGTTTGCTCCTTTTAATTACTGAATAAAATCAATTCTATACATGTACCACAGTTTGTTTACCCATTTACCTATTGAAGAACATCTTGGTTGATCACAGTCTTGAATGATTATGAATAAAGCTGCAATAAATGTTAATGTCCAGGTTTTTGTGTAGAAATAAGTTTTCCAATCACTTGGATATATATATATATATATATATATATATATATATATCTCCAATCACTTGGATTGTTTTCCAATCACTTGGATATATATATACATATATATACATATATACATATATACATGTATATATATGTATATATATATTGCACAGCAATTTTGGAAGAGCATAGCAGTTTCAAACAAGGCTAAGCATACAGCTGAACAGTCAGGCGCATATATATATATATATATATA